>NC_053158.1:194421053-194721053 GCF_016835505.1 Polypterus senegalus
TAAAATATGTAACATAGCTCTTTGAAAGATTTTATTCATTAGTGCATTATTGCAGCAATAAAGTAAAATTTATGCTTCGATGTAGTAATTGCTCCAATTTCTGTTTTATTGCCAGCTCATAAAAATTTTAATGTTCTCCACTTGTTTTTTTTTTCTCAGCAAAGTTACAGGACAGCAATTCAGAGTGAGAAAATGATTGAAGATCTGGTGAAAAACCTCAGCAGAGACAACCAGGAGCTGCAGATGCATTGTGCCAGTGCCATCTTCAAGGTAAAGAGCGGCTTCGGTTGAACTGAATTTGTGGGATTGTTCTGTGCCGATTAATAATGCCTGCAGTGAAATGTCTGGTTGGAAGAATTGAGACCCCACTTATTTAGTGAATGGCTTAAAACCGATTCTTTATCAGAAAAATATACGTTTATGTATGTATATATGTATATATATAAGGGTTAGGAAATAGTAGTATGTATTCTGTCAACTAATACTTGTTTACATTTATTATCGTATCTGCAGCACAAAAACAGACAAGGAAGAGAACAAAAGATCAATAAACTGAGTGACATCTGTCTAGTATATAGTGCCTTTCATCTATCTATCTATCTATCTATCTATCTATCTATCTATTATATAGTGTCTTTCACATATCTATCTATCTATTATATAGTGCCTTTCATGTATCTGTCTATCTATCTATTATATAGTGCCTTTCACGTATCTTATCTATCTATCTATCTATCTATCTATCTATCTATCTATCTATCTATTATATTGTGCCTTTCACATATCTTATCTATCTATCTATCTATCTATCTATCTATCTATCTATCTATCTATCTATCTATCATAGTGCCTTTCATCTATCTATCTGTCATATAGTGTCTTTCACTCTATCTATCTATCTATCTATCTATCTATCTATCTATCTATCTATCTATCTATCTATCTATCTATTATATAGTGCCTTTCACATATCTGTCTGTCTATCTATCTATCTACAATATAGTGCAGAAGAAAAACTTTCAAATTTCAATAAGGAAAAACTGATTTTCACTTTACTCTCAAAACCATGAAACGAGATGAGACGTTGGCTCCAAGAATTCTTTCTTTCTTTCTTTCTTTCTTTCTTTCTTTCCTCCTTTCACCATGTTCACATATAGGAGCTCGTGTTGTCACTTTGTCGGTGACTCTCCTGATGGTCCTGTGCCTTTGCCAGAACTTGTGTCTGGATGTCAGGTGTAGCAGCGTCTCACATGTCATAAATGTCTTTCTCATTTCTCACTTTAATCTCTCATTCTAAAAGTCATTATGATAGAAACACTTTGCTAAATGTAAATATAGTTGTTGCAACAGAAGTCCAGTTTTTCCCATAAAGTACGAGAGCTCAAACTAAACTCTCACGCCTGCCTGTGCCTTAATGCTTTGTCTTACTACGTCTTTGTGTGTTTTTTTTGTAAACCAATGAAATGTTTGCGTTTTTGAACAGAAATACATAATGGCAGACTTTATTCTGTTTTGTAATATTTTACTGCTTGCATGTCTTGAGTTACAAGATAATATCGCATTGTCCCTCATTTTTTTCCCTTTGCTTTAAAGTGTGCTGAAGAAAAGGAGACCCGTGAACTCGTTCGACAGTTCGATGGCCTGAAGCCGCTGGTGACACTTCTTAGCATGTCGGAGAATAAGCAGCTCTTAGCGGCGGCCACTGGGGCAATCTGGAAATGTTCCATCAGCTTGGAGAATGTGGCAAAGTAAGGACTAATTATAGTTGTTGCTGTGACTACCAAGAAAATATTGATAATTCACGTTTCACCATCACCTAATTACATGTACACACCACTTCGACTCGTTCATTTATTATATTCATTATTTCTCATATCTAAAGCATAAAATATTACATTTATAAGCCATTGAATCATCGCACAATCAAGCCAAATAGCACATGTTTCAAATTTTCATACAACGAGAAGGACACCACCACCAACCAGGCTTTACTTTATTAATTTTATAAAATATGACTTTGTAATAGGACTGGAAATGAGGTAAGGGTGTCATTTTTTAATGCAGATTTTAATATGTACTTACTTTAATAGCTAGTATTGCTTCCTCTGATGGATTCATCATAATTTATATTAAAATAATCCGTATAACTGCAATTTAGAGATATTTACTTAACCCATTTTGTCTAATAAAAGCCATTTTTAAAATGTTAAGGCTAAAATCCTCAGCCTATATTACATCTGATTTCTTAAACAGGTAGTCCTAAATCAATATTAGAGCCTCAAACTGGTTTAGGGCCATAGTTGGGTGGAGCACATCCTGGCAGCACTGAGTATAAGGCAGCAGCCGGCTCAGGAGACACCACAGGTCCATGTCATGTGCTCAGAGTGGGCCGACATGCCAACCCAGTCCTCAACTTCAACACCTCAGCCACCTGCAAGTAACAAGCTGGTCACGTTGGCAGATAATCGAGAATCCATTCAGTCGTCACAGAGAGATTTGAACAGCATACAGGATTGGACTGATTTGTGGCAGATGAAATTTAATGTCAGTAAATGGAAAGAATTACACAGAGGAAGTAAAAATGTGAGGTTTGAATACAAAATGGGCGGTCGGAAAATCGAAGGTACGCCTTATGAGAAGGACTTAGGAGTCATAGGGGACTCTACACTGTCGACCTCCAGGCAGTGTTTAGAAGCCATTAAGAAGAAAAACAGAATGTCAGGTTATATAGCGCCTTGATGTGTGGAGTACAAGTCACAGGAGGTGACGCTGAAGCTTTATTACACACTGGTGAGGCCTCATCTGTAGTCCTGGGTACAGTGTTGGTCTCCAGGCTACAAAAAGGACACAGCAGCACAAGAAAAGGTCCAGAGAAGAGCGACTGGGCAGTAAATGTAAAGGATTACATATAGGAAGTAAAAATGTGAGGTTTGAATTCATAATGGTAGGTCTGAAAATCAAACGTACGCCTTACGAGAAGGATTTAGGAGTCGTAGTGGACTTGACACTATCAACTGCCAAACAAAAGCCATTAAGAAGACTAAGAGAATGTCAGGATATATAGCGCCTTGATGTGTGGAGTACAAGTCACAGGAAGTTCTGCTCAGTCTTTATAACACACTGGTGAGGCCTCATCTGGAGTCCTGTGTGCAGTTTTGGTCTCCAGGCCACAAAAAGGACACAGCAGCACTAGAAAAGGTCCAGAGAAGAGCGACTAGGCTGATTGCAGGGCTACAGAGGATGAGTTATGAGGAGAGATTAAAAGAGCTGAGCCTTTACAGTTTAAACAAAAGAAGATTAGGAGGAGACCTGACTGAAGTGTTTAAAATGATGAAGGGAATTAGTCCAGTGGATCGAGACGAGGCTTTAAAATGAGATAGATAGATAGATAGATAGATAGATAGATAGAAGTGAAAGACACTATATGACAGATAGACAGATAGATTATTGATAGGAACATTTACATAACACCTCTGTAGACCCTCAGAGCTCTCTACATAGACAATGGGCAGCCACTTTAACCACCAGCTGTATGAAGCACCCACCTTTCCTGTGCCAGTATGCTCACCTCTCGCTGGCTTTGAGGAGGTGAAGGAGTGTGAGAGAGCCAATTAGAGACAGGGGATGATAACAGCCCAGAATGGCTAGGTGGGCAATATCACCAGGCGGACACCTTACTGTTTCTGAAGGATGCCCAGGGATCTTTTATGACCACAGAGAGTCAGGTCCTCAGCTTTACGTCTCATCTGAAGGACGTTGCCATATTTACAGCACAGTGTCCCATTCACTGCATTGGAGTCCACAGACAGACCACCGGGTGAGTGGCCCCTACTGGCCTCGCCAACACCTCTGCCAGCAGCAACCCAAGCTTTTCCTAGATGGTCTCTCATCCAAGTATTGGCCAGCCCTGAACACACTTAGCTTCAGGTGGAAGGGCAGGTGGGGTGGCTGCTTTCTAAAAAGAGGCACATCTCTGGAATAGGAGACATGGCAGTCCACCACAGATATAAAGGTGCTCTGTGGCCACTGAGTTATTAGCTGTATGTTAAGACGTAGAGCTGGGCACAGCGGAGTCATGCTTGTTCTTCATGTGTCTCTATTTACTTATTTTTGTTTATTTTGTTTTTCCTTCCCATCGCATGCCATGCAGTTTAAGTGGCAATTACAACATTTACAAATGCTGCAAATCTCAATGCAGCCATGACAGACTCTGACCCTGCAAGTCTGAAGTGGATTTAGCGTCTTCAGTGAGAATTAAGTTGTCGAAAACTTTTGACATTTATATGGCTCGTGTATGCGTGACACGAGTCTGACACTTCATCATTGACTTCGACACCTAAAATAAGTTGTCTTTACGTTAGTAACTGGGCCTGCTGACTGACATCTTTGCATAAAGGGTTTGCTTATTTAAAATCACTTTTGTCAAATTGTCCAGTTCCGCTATATTGTGGTAAAAGCAGAGAATGTGGTGTCAAACAAGCCAATGATTCAGGCGGCCATCTCTTATTGTGTTTGAGTCACCGTCAGCTCAGTCAGTCCTCGGGCTGTGGCCGCCGGTGTTTCACTTCTTTATCTTTTATTTGAAGCTCACTTTTCTTTTGCTGTTATTGGAATGTGCCGTTTAATCAGACGCCTTGCACTTTACTCATTCAAATCCAAATATTTATCTTAATCAAACAAATTCCTTACTTGTTTATTTTCGATTTTTTTTGGTTTGTTCTTATCAAGATAGCTTAATTTTGATCCAAAAAAGTGCAAAATGTCAAAGAAGTTAAAATGAATTCTAATTTGCACCTCAATGACATGCAGTGAGTAAGACATAGAAATAAATTCATATTAGAAAAGCAGTTCAGTGAGTAATGCAAACCATGGTTTAACATTTAAAAAAAAGCAAAATAAGAAATAATTTGTCTATTTAAGAAAAAGATTAAAAAGTTCATTTTTGGTTACCTTCTAATTTTACTTGATTGGTATACGGTGAGTAATGCAGACAAATAAATACAAAAGAAATTCAGCAAGTAATGCAAAACATTTAAATTTTTCAAAAAGTAATATAAGAAAAATTGAAGAATTGAAGAAAAAAGTAACAAAGTCAAAGTTAGTTTTTGGTTACCTTCTAATTTTACTTGACTGGTATACGGTGAGTAATGCACACAAATAAATACATATTAAAAAAAAAAAGAAAGAAATTCAGTGGGTAATGCAAAGCATAATTTTAAACTTAATAAAAGCAATATAAGAAAACAATTTGTCAATTGAAGAAAAAAGAACCCATTTAAGCCAAGTTAGTTTTTTGGTTACCTTCTAATTTTACTTGATTGGTATACGGTGAGTAATGCAGACAAATAATGTAATATTTAAAAAAAAAGAAATTTAATGAGTAACTCAAGACAAATCGTTTAAATGTAAAATAAATATGCAATAGGGCGGCATGGTGGTGCAGTGGTGGCGCTGCTGCCTCGCAGTTAGGAGACCTGGGTTTGCTTCCCGGGTCCTCCCTGTGTGGAGTTTGCATGTTCTCCCGTGTCTCGTGGGTTTCCTCCGGGCACTCCGGTTTCCTCCCACAATCCAAAGACATGCAGGTTAGGTGGATTGGCGATTCTAAATTGGCCCTAGTGTGTGCTTGGTGTGTGGGTGTGTTTGTGTGTGTCCTGCGGTGGGTTGGCACCCTGCCCAGGATTGGTTCCTGCCTTGTGCCCTGTGTTGGCTGGGATTGGCTCCAGCAGACCCCCGTGACCCTGTATTCGGATTCAGCGGGTTAGAAAATGGATGGATGGATGGATAAATATGCAATAGGGCGGCATGGTGGTGCAGTGGTGGCGCTGCTGCCTCGCAGTTAGGAGACCTGGGTTTGCTTCCCGGGTCCTCCCTGTGTGGAGTTTGCATGTTCTCCCCATGTCTGCGTGGGTTTCCTCCCACAGTTCAAAGACATGCAGGTTAGGTGCATTGGCGATCCTAAATTGTCCATAGTGTGTGTCCTGTGGTGGGCTAGCGCCCTGCCCAGGGTTTGTTTCCTGCCTTGTGCCCTGTGTTGGCTGGGATTGGCTCCAGTAGACCCCCGTGACCCTGTAGTTAGGATATAGCAGGTTGGATAATGGGGCGGCATGGTGGTGCAGTGGTGGCGCTGCTGCTTCACAGTAAGGAGACTTGGGTTCACTTCCTGGGTCCTCCCTGTGTGGAGTTTGCATGTTCTCCCCGTGTCTGCGTGGGTTTCCTCCCACAGTCCAAAGACATGCCAGTTAGGTGGATTGGCGATTCTAAATTGGCCCGGGTGTGTTTGTGTGTGTCCTGTGGTGGGTTGGCACCCTGCCCAGGATTGGTTCCTGCCTTGTGCCCTGTGTTGGCTGGGATTGGCTCCAGCAGACCCCCGTGACCCTGTATTCGGATTCAGCGGGTTAGAAAATGGATGGATGGATAAATATGCAATATAAGAAAAAAGAACAAAATAGGTCAAAGTTAGTTTTTAGGTAACTACTAATTTCACTTGATCTGTATACAGTGAGTAATGCAAACACATAATTTAATGTTTTAAAAAAGAAATTCAAGTATTGCAAAAAAAAAAAAGAATTAAAAAAGTGCAATATAAAAAAACCTGACAATTTACGAAAAAAAAACCAATTAGATCCACGTTAGTTTTTGGTGACCTTTTTATTTGCACCTGATTGGTATACAGTGAGTAATTCAATATATGACTTAAGGAAAATTATTTATTAAAAAAAAAAGAATCAATATTAGAAAAAGAAATCAATTCAAGGTGATGTCAAAGTCAAGACTTGCCAACCCTAACCCTGGCTCTTTTATTTGCACTTGAGTTGGTAGTTAAAAAATCAGATTAACGGAAAAGACGAGAATCCAATCAATGTGTACTGCGTATTTATTTCTATCTGACTGGATTCTGTTTATGAAAAATAATCCATTAAAAAAAAGTGTCATCATTTAAATGAATTGAACTTTTTTGCCCTTTCAGCTCACTCCTGTTTGCATCTGTTAGAAAATACAATTAATAAAAAATGAAATTGTTTGCTGGCAACCTTCTTATTTACATGTGATAGGGATGTATCAGGTAATGAGACAAAAAAAAAAAAAACAAAGAAATTAATTTAGGAAAAATAATAAATTTAAGAAAAACAAATTAATTGAAGTTTGTCAACATGACGTGTGGCCTCTGGTTGATTTTTTTGTGTGACATATTTTATTTTATTTAAAAAACATTGCAATGACATGCTAGTCAGTGAAATAAATAAAAAATATCATAACAGATATACTGCGGTGGGCTGGCGCCCTGCCCGGGGTTTGTTTCCTGCCTTGCGCCCTGTGTTGGCTGGGATTGGCTCCAGCAGACCCCCGTGACCCTGTAGTTAGGATTCAACGGGTTAGAAAATGGATGGATGGATAACAGATATATCCTTTTTATTTTCAAAATCAATACAGTAAAATACACAGAAAAAGGAAGCAAAACAAGACTCAGACCGCACCCGTCGAGGTTGGCTGTTTTGAATCTAAAAAAGAAAAAGAAAGCAACAGTAAAGTTCAAATGATTTGTTATTTACAATCCAATATGTGTCCCCTTACAAACAGATGTAAAATATATTGTAAAAATAGATTACTACTTATACGACTATATTCTGCAATGTTATAAAGTAATTCAAGGATACATATGTTATAATATCTTGTAGTATTCTGAATTATATTGTAAAATATGTAAATTATTTCTATCTTTGTACATTGAGATGTATTTTCCAAAATATAAAAATGAATTGCTCAGTACATTTTAAAATAGTAGGAATACAGTAATGTAGTATAAATCACAAATATTATAACAGATTTTTATTATATATATTATAACAGATTTCTAAATTATATATATATTTTGTGCATGTTTTTAAAAGAATAGTTTTATTAGTTTATTGTAATCTATATTTGTATATTAACTTTCCACTAATTGGAAATTTGCTGGAGAACAGAAGCTGTAATATTCCAGATGTATTTACAATTAAAATTGCTCGCCTGCTAGTAGATTTAATCCTCTCTAGAAACTAATATTGAAAACAACACACGTTTAAAAAAATGGTAGCAACGTAAGTTTTTTAAACCAAAAATCTTGAAATGTGCAACAGCATGAAGCTTCCAGCCCACGTTTCACACGTTTCTACAGCACACATGCAGAGCCGTCCACTCGAGCAGCTCCTAGGCAGCTGTGGGCCGTTCAGAGTGCGGTGGGCTCAGTGGAAAGCCCCTCGCTAGCTTTATGCAGATTAAGAAGGAGCCAGGAATGATCACACAGAATACGGCATCGCTTACGGCAATATATTAAGAGAAACTTAAGATATAATCTTAAAAATATATTTATATGAACTACTTATATTTTACAGTAGCAGACCACGTGCGCTTCGCTGCAGTCGCAGTAGTTGGAATAATTATGTATCTATATGCGACTTATAGAGCTTCTTTATATACAACATTTTTGGTTTGTCCTCCTGGAGCAAAAATATATACATTTTTTCTAACAACACCGCCGGGAACACGTCTACTAAACACTAAGAAACACTAAGTAGAAACACTAAAGGAAAAAATACTATTCAGTAAATACTGCGTCTAGTAAACAGTAAATCAGTAAAGGAGAGAGGACTAAACACTAAGGAAAAAGAATGACAAGACTGCGTCAGCTGCGGAGCTCAGCTCGGAGCAAAATGAAGTGAATGAAATGACGTGAATGGGAGGGGAGATGATCACGTGACTCCCCCACCCGCCTTAACTCTCAATCCCTCCACAAACACAGTCTCTCGGATCCCAACTCTCCTTTATATAAGTCAGTAAAGGAGAGAGGACTAAACACTAAGGAGAGAGGACGGTAAGACCGCGTCAGCTACGGAGCTCAGCTCAGAGAGAAATGAAGAGAATGAAATGAGGTGAATAGGAGAGGAGATGATCACGTGACTCCCCCACCCGCCTTAACTCTCCATCCCTCCACAAACACACAAACACAGTCTCTCGGATCCCAACTCTCCTTTATATGTATAGATTATACTGTAAGTCATGTCAACGTATTTTTCACATTTTAAAAAAGCAAAGTAAGAAGAAATGTGTCTAAGAAAAAGAAAAAGTTTGTTTTTAGTTACCTTCTAATTTCACTTGATTGGTATACGGTGAGTAATGCAGACAAATAAATTCATATTTAAAAAAAAAAAGAAATTCAGAGGGAAATGCAAAGCATAATTTTAAATTTAAAAAAGCAACATAAGAAACAATTTGTCAATTGAAGAAAAAAGAACCAATTTAAACCAAGTTGTAGGACATGTCAACATATTTTTCAGATCTGTTGCAATGTTTCATTTTTATAAGAGGCTCATTAAGGGAAAAGGATTCAAAGTACATTTCGATTTTCATCTGTTTTGAGGCTGTTTGTGAAGAATCAATTAAAAAAGATATCACTTAACTAAAACGAACTTTACTCTATAATTTATTCCTAAATGGTAGCTAGTAATTTGAAAAAAAGAATTTAAGGAAAACAGAATAAATCAAAGAAAATGTAGGTATTGGATGTGTTTTATTTCTTCAGAATTTGTTAGTAATTTTAAAAACATATTAAAAAAAATCAAACCACTTGCTCAACCGGAAGAATCCTAACCCACCTCTTTTAAGTCCTTCACTATACTTATGTCCTACACTATTTGAAATTGGAAAAAAATCAAATTCTCACTTAGAGGGTCTGTTCAAAACTTTTTAAAAACCTGGCAGGATCTAATCGATTATATTTCAGAATATTTTATATTAGGGAGAAGGATTCTCTTTCCTCTTATCTACTCTGGTTGTTGGCCTTCCTCTCTTACTCTGGCAGTGAGGGTTGAATAGAATTTAGTTTTGATAAGTTGGACTTCTTTGTATGGAATGTTACTTTGAATAATTTCAATAAAGAAATCATCCATCTATCCTCCAACCCTTATCCTAACTACAGGGTCACGGGCATCTGCTGGAGCCAATCCCAGCCAACACAGGGCACAAGGCAGGAAACAAATCCCAGGGCAGGGCGCTAGCCCACCACAGGGCACACACTATGGACAATTTAGGATCGTCAATCCACCTAACCTGCATGTCTTTGGACTGTGGGAGGAAACCCACGCAGAGACGGGGAGAACATGCAAACTCCACGCAGGGAGGACCCAGGAAGTGAACCCAAGTCTCCTTACTGCAAGGCAGCAAGGCCACCACTGCGCCACCATGCCGCCCCCATTATCCAACCTGCTATATCCTAACTACAGGGTCACGGGGGTCTGCTGGAGCCAATCATAGCCAACACAGGGCACAAGGCAGGAAACAAACCCTGGGCAGGGCGCTAGCCCACCACAGGGCACACACACACACACCAAGCACACACTAGAGACAATTTAGGACCACCAATGCACTTAACCGGCATGTCTTTGGACTGTGGGAGGAAACCCACACAGACACGGGGAGGACATGCAAACTCCACACAGGGAGGACCCAGGAAGTGAACCCAGGTCTCCTTACTGCAAGGCAGCAGCACTACCACTGCGCCACCATGCCGCCCCCATTATCCAACCTTCTATATCCTAACTGCAGGGTCACGGTGGTCTGCTGGAGCCAATTATAGCCAACACAGGGCGCAAGGCAGGAAACAAACCCTGGGCAGGGCACTAGCCCACCACAGGGCACACACTATGGACAATTTAGGACCACCAATGCACTTAACCTGCATGTCTTTGGACTGTGGGAGGAAACCCATGCAGACACGGGGAGGACATGCAAACTCCACACAGGGAGGATTCAGGAAGC
This sequence comes from Polypterus senegalus, assembly GCF_016835505.1. NCBI lineage: Eukaryota > Metazoa > Chordata > Cladistia > Polypteriformes > Polypteridae > Polypterus > Polypterus senegalus. The sequence continues at coordinate 194,431,848 of NC_053158.1, forward strand.
GAACCCCGGTCTCCTAACTATGAGGCAGCAGTGCCACCACTGCACCACCTAAAAAAATCAAATAATAATAATAATAATTACACGTATTTAGTGCTTAATCTACGTTAGTCCTTAGTGATGTTCTCTCTTTGCACTTAACTGACTGCTGGTTATTTAAAAAAGAACCAACTTAAGAGAAAAAAAAAATAAAAAACATCCAACCAAGTCAATTCATATGGTAGCCAACAACTAACTTTTTATTATTTCCACCTGTGTGTAATCAGCAACTGGAAGCAATTTAAGTAAAAAAAAAAAAAAGTATTAAAAAATAAATTATGACTTTAAAATGCCTCTTTAGTTTTACTTACCAAGAGTTACTGTAAGTTGTAGGAATTTCAGACGCGGCAGGATGACAACAGTAACAGGCCATCTAATTAAATGACATGCACCATTAACAGTAAGAATCGGTTTCTAATTAAAATAAATTACTTGGAACAAAAAGCAGCCGTCACTGAGGGCCATGCAGGACTACGTTTGAGTACTCGAGCCTGGCAGGGCCACAGGGTAGGATCGTGATATGAGAAGAAGTTGGGTACTGACAAGGGCAACGGCATCACCATTAAATGTAGTTCTGTGACTCTGAATTGCAAACACAGGCTCGGAAGTATACACATTTTACTAAATATCATTTATATAATGAACAATATGATTTTTGTTTTGTTTTTAATGACTTGTCAGCTCATCTTGGTGACATTACCAACGGTGGTGGGTTCAGGGCTCCCATAAGGACGATGGGAGTGTGGAGCAGACCCGCATCGTCACACCGATACTGTATATAGTGCATGTGTGTATATCTATTATACAGCACTCATCATTAGAACTTTAGAACATTAGAATAATCTGGATGAGAAGAGGCCATTCAGCCCAACAAAGCTCACCAGTCCTATCCACTTAATTCTTCTACAAAAACATCCAAGTTTCCAAGGAAAACACAGGCAGGTACAATCTCAAAACTTCATTCAAAATATGAGCGGTTACTTCAGCACTCAAGCACGTGAAACAGGATCCGTGACTCGGGCGATCATCCTGCTATAGCTTCCATCTTCAGAGTAGAAGAACACCAATGGCTCGGAATCACCGCTGTGGCAGGAGAGTGCGGGGAAGAGCAGGTCAAAGCCCCATGGTACATGTTCTAACCATTCATGCGAGAAGCATGTTACGCATAAGCCTCATCCTGCAGTGGACAATCAGTTGCTGCTTACCAGACACAGCAGAGCAGCTACAGAGTTGTCCTTGTACTGCTGCTGCCATTAGAGATGGCAAATCGCTGGCGACCCCAGTCACAATTAGTATACGTATTTTCTGTATATTCTTTGTAACAAACTATATTTATGGTCCCATGAATTTTGTTACAATGGGATTCCAACCAGTTACACACCCACATTGTACAGTATGCTGTGACCCATATACTCCTATATGCAATATATACAGGGGTGAGTCAAATGAAAACCTTAAATATGTATCCATAATTTATTACACCAAAGGTGTCGTACAGTTTTCTACGTAATCTCCATGGTGTTTGATACAAGTCCTCCAGCATTTATAAACTTCATGGATTCTTCTAGGGGGAAAAAAATGCTTTTGGTCGCATGCACAGACACTCATGGACCACCAGCTGCACCTCTTCATCTGACTCTTTTCAGCCATTGAGTAGTCCAGAAATGTCGTAATCACTGGGGATGAGTTTCTTTCAGCTAAGGAGTACGCTGCCTTTGCACCCACCTCACCGACACTTTGTGGAAGTGGAGCACATCGCGGATGATTTGGTGTACAGAACCATGACATATCCTTCATTGACACTCACTGACTTTCAATCACGATGCGTTCAGCTTCTTCAAATGGCAATGGTGTCACTACTCAGTGTGTCTGACCAGGTTGAGGAGAACTTCCTACTCCACTTGTACACTTGCTGGAGTGACAGACACACGTCCCCATACTGAGTCTTCATTTGTCAATGAGTTTTGATACGCTGCTCCACTTTGGCGGATGTTTCCAGTAGGGTTGCCATCTTTATATTGCTGCAACGGCATCACGTGGCTCATCTGCACTGTACTTCTGTACACCCACCTTCTCAACTGGACACTGCAAATGTCATTGCTCACAATGTGGCCAACTGACATGACAATGGTATGGTATTTAGGATTTCTATCACAATTTTAAGGTTTTTAATTGACTCACTCTTGTATACAAGCAGAGATACGAAAATGACCAGAATTGTTTACAGAAATTATCTTGATTAAACAACTTGCATGGGGGCGGCACGGTGGCGCAGTGGTAGCACTATAAAGAGACCTGGGTTCGCTTCTCGGGTCCTCCCTGCATGGAGTTTGCATGTTCTCCCCGTGTCTACGTGGGTTTCCTCCCAGAGTCCAAAGACATGCAGGAGCATTGGTGATCCTAAATTGTCCCTGGTGAGTGCTTGGTATGTGTATGCCCTGCGGTGGGCTGGCACCCTGCCCGGGGTTTGTTCCTGCTTTGTGCCCTGTGCTGGCTGGCTGGGATTGGCTCCAGTGGACCCCCGTGACCCTGTGTTAGGATTTAGTGGGTTGGACGATGACTGACTGACTGACAACTTACATGATTCCCGTTTTAGTCACCATCAAAATCTTCCCTTTGAGATGCAATCCACTTGTCTCAGCACATTTCCAGAACTCATCTTTTATTTCTATGTCAAGATCCTCCTATGATTTCTTTCTGGATTTCTTCCATGGTAGCAAATCTTTTTCCCTTCGTTCTTGTTTTTAATTTTGGTAACAAAAAAATAAATAAATTCAGAAGGAACAAGGTCGGGGGAACTTGGGGGTGTAAATCAACAGCCTTATTTTGATTGACAATCTGGTGTGTGCAGGTGCACGGTCGTGGTGAAATACACAGCTGCAATGTGCACCACTTCTCTAGACGTTTTTTCATCGTTATTTCCAGCAGACATCTCAGCAGGTCGATGTCATGTTGCTGGTTTACAGCTTGCTCACGGGAAAACACTCTTTATTAACAAGTCCATCAAACTGCAAAAACGCAGTCATCGTTGTTTTGGTGTTCGATTTGTCCTGTTATGTTTCTTTCAGTATGGAGACAAAAAAATCAGCAAAGTCACGCGCACGATTGTAGAATAAATGTCAGAAATACGCCCTCGATCAGCTCAGCATAGGGCCACTCGGTGGAGTGCTTAACCAGGCTGTAGGCTGATGATACTCAGGTTTATATTCCTGTCTGCAACTCTGCAATAAATCAACTCCACAACTGTCTTTCTGAACTAAGATCCTGGATGGCTAATAGTTTTCTTGATCTGAATCAAAATAAAATGGAGGTGCTTATGGTGGGTCCATCAGCTGAAGCTCAAATTGGTCTTGGACTTCTCGGCTCTTTCTCTGTCTTTTGCAAACCTCAAGTCCACAATCTTGGTGTTATCTTTGACAATAACCTCTCTTTTGAGAAACAAGTAAATTCTGTAGTCAAGAGTTGCTTCTTCCAGCTTCGTCTATTAGGTAAGATCAAGCCTTTCTTATCTTCTTGGGATCTTGAGAAAGCTACTCATGCTTTTATTTTTTCTCGCCTCGATTACTGCAACTCTCTGTATTTTGGGATTTGCAAATCCCAGATACGCAGGTTACAGTTGGTCCAGAATGCTGCTACTCGTTTTCTGGTTGGGGCAAGAAAGTCTGATTCTGTTTCTCCAATGTTAGCTTCTTTACGCTGGCTGCCTGTCAGTTTTTGAATTGATTTTAAAATCCTGTTGCTAGTTTTTAAATCTTTACATGGGCTCGCTCCTGCCTATTTATCTGAATTGTGTGTTTTACACCAGCCATCTAGAGTACTTAGATCTTCTGGTCAGTTGTCTCTTGTTGTCCCTTGTACTAAGTGTAAAACTAAGGGGGACAGGGCTTGTGCAGCTGCTGCTCCTCGCCTGTGAAACTCTTTACCTCATCACATAAAGGAGTCGTCTATAAATGAACTGTTCAAAACGAGATTAAAGACTCATTTCTATTCACTTGCATTCTGTGACCTCTTTGTGATTATACTGTATAACATTACTTCTGTTTATTATGTATTTCATTTATGTTCATATATTTTATTTCTATTTATGTTATTTTATTATTGTAAAGCACTTTGGCCACAGCATTCCTATGTTGTTTTAAATGTGCTGTATAAATAAATTGACATTGACGCTAACATTGACATTGACATAGGCACTGTAGGTACTCCCATGCTATTGAATGATTATGGGAATTTTTGGGTCCCACCTCATATGTGTAAAGAGACCATTTATATCTGCACATGTACCTCTAAACTGCATGCGGCTGGTGTGAGAAGGATAATGGCGGCATTGATGGAAGGACAGCTTCATGATCTTGCCAAATTCAAACAGGTGGCTCAGATATTGTGTGTTTCCAATCTCATTTGCGTTAGATTTATGTTCTAATATATTCCATACGCTGTGTGGCTGAGTACAGGGTTGCCAGGTCCCCAAAAAGAATATAGCACAGCGACAGCTTAAAAATAGAGAATTTCGCCAAAAAGTAGCCCAATGACTGAGGCAGACAAAAAATGACACACTGGAAAGCAGAGGGCGGTGTCAGAGCAAGAGGATTAGGTACACACCATCAAAGCCTGATTAGGGGGGGTTCCCCTCTCAGATAATTCAGAATGATATAATGGGAATATACCATCACACAAAGGGGGAGGTAAAGAACATATACAAGTGTGAAGAGCAGGGAAAGGGGTTGCCAGATGAATGAAAAACATGATAAAAATTTGTTGGAGGGGTGGTTGAAAAATAACCCAAAATACCATGTTGATTTTTAAAAAGTAGCCCAAAAAAGCAACCTGTGACAGCCCACTTCTTCCCACGGACGATGATCAAAAATTGAGCAAAAAACCTGCAGACCTGGCAACACTGGCTGACCAGGAGACCAAAGAATGTGAGGACTGGGTGGTTTCTGCCTCTGCTCACGTGACACGCCACGTCACATGACTCGGTACATTCTAGAAGATACTGCTTAGGGAGCCATTATCCTGGCTTGAATGCTGACAGTCTTTCTGAATGAACTGGCTGTTCCTAGCTTTATTTCTCTGCTGAGTACAAATTATTCTAACAATGTTATAAAAATGCCAAGGGTTTGTTTTTTATTATTATTATTACTTTTCTGGTACAATTGTAATGAAAAAGCAAGTTAAGAAAATTAATGGATGGATGAAAATCATTCAAAATGCATATGCAAATTATAATTTATTTCCTTCAACAATCACGAGGCAGCAACCATGTTTTGTAATTTAAAAAAAAAAGTAATTTTATTATCCAACGTTCATTTCTCCTGTACGAAAAGGCAAAATTAGATGTGTTTTTGTAAGGACTTTGTAGATGTGGGAAGTATGGAATCTCCTTTAAAGAGAAACAGATCCAACATGTGGTAACTATTTGCTTGATTAATGATGCATCAAAATGAAAAATGATTGAGCACAAAAATATAATTTACATTTTTGATTCGGAAGAAAATCAGGACATTTATTTTAATCATACATTGTTTAAATACCCTGAGATTACTGTCTTTATTGAACATGCAGAGTTAGAAAACAGAAAATTGTCTCCAATAATAAAATAGAATGTAAGATAATCTTTCTGAATACAAAATGTTCATGATCTAATGATAAATGGACTGCTGTCCTGCCCACTAGGAAATCAAACTTTTACATTTAGTGATTAAAAATCATAGTGGGATAAATCATCAGAAAGGCTTTAAAGAGAAGGAGGCAGGCTTGTCATTCTTCATTTAAAAGAATAAAATATATATATATATATATATATATATATATATATATATATATATATGTATATGTATATGTATATGTATATTTATATATATATATATATATATATAAATATATATAAAGTAAGTTTTTAATACCAAAAACAAGAAATCGTCAGCAGAGATACGAAACGCAGTTCATAGCATTCCATGCAGTTCTTGCCCAGCGGTATACGTAGGACAAACGTCAAAAAGAATCGCAACACGTATACAGGAGCATCAAAATGCTGTCAGAAGGAAGGACTCACAATCACTGATTTATACGCACACAAATTCAACCGGAACTTGCATTTAACTTAGACAATGTACAAGTAAGATTTAAGGCCAGTACTAAAAGTGCCAGAGAGCTGGCTGAATCTTGGCTATCAAACAAAAGCGTCATTAACAGACATAAACCCAGCGTATGCAAACTTAAGCAGAAGAACATCCTCATAATAAATAAAACTTTACGACCAACACCCTCCTAACCCCACCTCATTACCTCACCCCCCCACTACATATACTAGCCGTACCCCGTGGCTGCACCCACGTAGTAGTGAAACAGGACAAACTTTAAAAATCAAGAGACGTTGCCAGTGCCTCTGATCGTGTTCAGCTCTCACAGGAGAGCATTCCCTGCGAGGTGGAGAAGAGCATGTGGCCGTGATATCTCTGGCATTCAGCAGCTACCCTCTAAAACACACGTAGCTCGGATCGCTCTCTCTCAAAAACGTCAAACGTTACTCCTTAACAATCTGTAGATGATCATGTCTGTTGAACAAACAGGTATCGCTAGCTAAGCGGAGGTGAGGTGCACTCCAACACGTGGCAAGACGTAGACTAACTTGAACAGAGGCTGGCGAGTGAATGAGGAAGGCCCCTCCCTCCTGCATTCGGCCCACAGCCACTCTCTTGGATTTGCATAAATGCATCGGTACCACAAACGAACTCTGGTACTTTGCGCAATGAGAGAAGTCGCAGAATCAACCAGAAAGTTCAAGCAAATTATAGAAAACAACCAGATGTACATCTGTTAAGTAATTCTCTCGTGAAAAGCGGACAGCGCTTGGACAACGATATTTTTAAAACCATTTCTTAGTGAGCACCTATGGGCCAAGGGTAACCCACATTCCAAATTTCAAGTCCCAAGTCCTCATGGTTCAGGAGATTCCGTGATGAGTGAGTCAGTGGGATTTGCCTTTTATACAGTATATAAAGTGCCCTCCGTAATCTTTGGGATAAAGACCCATTTTTTTACTTGATAGCCCTCTCAGACATCGTGATTGAAGTGGACATTGTAGACTTTCATTTAAATGGATTTGCATACATTTCAGTCACACCATGTGGAAATGACAGCACTTTTTATACACGGCCCCCCATTTCAGGGAACCATAATGTTTGAAGCGTCACAGGGGTTTGTGATCACTCAGGTGGGTTTCATGGCTTCATAAGATACCTCGACCTGCTTCTACCCTTTGAAGTCTGTAGTTGCCATTGTTCAATATGAGGATGAGAGCTGTGCCAATGAAAATCGAAGAAGTCATCATAAGCTGAAAAACAAGAATGAAACCATTAGAGACATTGGTAAAACCTTAGGATGACCAAAATCAGCTGTCTGGAATATCACGAAGAAGAAAGAACACACTTTTGAGCTCAGTAATCACAAAGGGACTAGTAGGCCAAGGAAGACCTCCACTGCTGATGACAGAAGAATCCTCACTATGGTCAAGAAGAAGCTCCAAACTCCTGTCTGACAGATCAGATCAGAGACGGCTATCAGCAGAAAACTTCATGAATAGAAACACAGAGGCCACACTGCAAGTGCAGACCACTAGTTAACCACAAAAACAGGACGGCCAGATTACGGTTTGTGGAAAAGGACTTAAAAGAGCCTGTAGAATTCTGGGAAAAGGTCTTGTGGACAGACGAGACAAAGATGAACTTCATCAGAGTGATGGGAAGAGCAAAGTGTGGAGACCAAAAGGAACTGCCCAAGATCCAAAGCAGACCACCTCATCTGTTAAACATGGCAGTGCTGGGAATGTTCTGGCTTGGGTGTGTATGGCTGCCACAGGTCCTGGCACACTTCTCTTCACTGATGGTGGAAATGCTGATGCCAGTGGCACAGTGAATTCTGTGGTGTGTAGAAACATCTGATCTGCTCGAGATCCAGTAAATGTCTCCAAACTCACTGGATGGCACTTCATCCTACAATAAGATAATGAGCCAAACACACTGCTGAGGCCACATATGAGTTTATCAAAGTTGAAAAATGGAAAATTCTGGAATTGCTAAGCCAATCACCTGATTAAAATCCAATTGAACAGGCTTTCCATATGATGAGGAGAGCATTTAAGGGGACAAGCCCACCGAAACAAGCAGGAGCTAAAGATTAAAGGATTTACAGAGCATCCCTAGAGAAGACCTTCAGCACCTGGTGACGTATATGAATCGCAGACTTGAAGATGTCATTGCATGCAAGGGATATGTGACAAAGTGCCAAATGTGACGGCTTTAATAGACCTGCCATTGCTGTGTCTAAACATTATGGTGCCCTGAAATGGTGGGACTGTGTAGATTGGTGTAGTTGTGCGACCAAAATGAATGCAAAGTCTGCCATGTGCACTTTACTCACGATGTCCGAGGTGTTTGATTTGTAATTTCAAACTGTGGAACAGAGGGGTGAATCAAGGAAAAATAAATCTATGGAGGGCACTGTAGATTTTCAAATATTTCAACTCCTCATAGATATTGTTCCAGTGTTGTAGGTGAAGTGTCCAGAGAGAATTGTTAATATTGTGGGATTTGTACACTCCACCAAGCCGTGCTGACTTAAAACACGCTTTACACCAAAAAAAAGATGTATGCCGTTTGTTTCAAGACAAAGTAGCACCAATTATTTAATATCTGTTTCTGATTTAAAAAGACATAATTCAGTAAACCTCTAATGATTTACCTTCCTGGAATCATTTACTGGCTTTGGCAGCCAGGCCTTTCTGTACATTAACGTCCTGACTAGGCTGCCTTTCTTTTACTCTTATCAATTGCATTATTGATAGCTTTTAAAACCCCTCTTGGACCATCAGGTACAGTAAATGACTGAACTAATCATTACATAATATGGATTTCAATTCCAAAAGACAAAAGTAAACACATTTTTTGTCTTATTGTTTCTCTCTTAATTGTTTTTTTTTTTCATTGTTCCATTTTCTACAAAATGCTGTCATTCATTGTTTTGCTTCATGCTGCTGGGGTCAGAAACAAATTCAAGAGGAGAAATGTGTTTCCCATTCAATTATAACAGTTTTTAATTATCGTAATTAAAGAACTTGTTTTACATGGCATGGTGTGGGTCTCAGCCGAGATCTGCACTTTTGGTCCCTGTAGGTTTCCTCTGGTCCTCCTGTTTCTTTCCACGTCCCACTGATTACTTGGTAGGTTGATGGACAGCTGATAATTGGTTCAGCGTGTGTGTGTGTGTGTGAGGGAACTCATACTGTGATTGACCAACATCTTGTCCAGGATTGGTGCTTGTCTTGTACCTGATGTTCAAGAGAACTCCTGCTCCTCCTGGTCCTTGTAACAGATAAAGTGGAGTCAGGAAATGGATAAATGTAATAACAGTGTGGAAGCTGGCCCAGACACAGACAGGCAGACACGTTCATGTCACCCACAAACAAGTTTATTTACAATATTTACAGTCTTAAAGTGCACACACAAAACCCCCAAAGTCCTGGCCACACAATGCCTTTCTCTTCAGACCGCCTCCTTCTCTCTTCTCCAGCTCAGTCCACTCCACTCCCGACTCTTGCCTCAAATGAAGGGAGGCGGCCCCTTTTATTATCACCCGGATGTGCTCCAGGTGGGTTCCGGCAATCACCCACCGACCCGCCCCTGTGTGGCGGAAGTGCCGGCTGCATCCCTGGAAGCACTCCGGGTGTCCCTGCTCTTCTTCCCCCCAGCACTTCCTGGTGTGGCGGAAGTGCTGAGGTCCAGGGGCGGTGACTACGGACCCCTACAGGGTTGGGCTTCCATGCCCTCAACCCGTGGCCCCCAAAGCAACCAGGGTGGCAGCCCCCACGTGATCCAAGGCGGGTGCACCCCCTCTTCCGGTCCTTCATGGCATCTCGGCCGGGTCGTCGCCCCGGGCACCTCTGACAACAGATATTCTTACAATGTACATCTGAACTTAAGCTGACATACGAGGGGGGTACCCGAAAATAACCGGAACTGAAAAAAAAAAATTGTTTTAATAATATTTACTTACTGAAACTTTAGTCTCCTTCAAAGTACTCTCCATGTGAATGAATGCACTTGTCCCAACGGTTTTCCCCAATGGTGGAGACATTTTTGGCATCGCCGAAGAGGAACGTTGTCCAAGGCCTGCAGCGATTTTTCTTTGACACCCTCCTTCCTGTATGGTACAAAAATGATTTTCCTTTTTTTCGTATATGGGAACAAGAAAAAGTCGCACAGAACAAAGATCAGGTGAGTAGGGAAGCTGGCAAAAGGTCCAAGACACACAAGTCAATTCAGAAATCCCTTCAATAGTTTGACGACGATCTTCGTAAATTGCATTGCAAACTTTTTAAAGATTTTCTTCATTCCTAATTGTGGAAGGTCGGCCAGATCTTGGTTGGTCTTTGAGTGACATTTCCCCTTATTTGAAATGCGAAAACCACTTGTAGACCTGTGTTTTACGTAAAGCTTCCTCTTTAAAAGCAGTTTCAAGCGTCACTACAGTTTAAGCAGCTGTTTTCCCTAAGAGAAGACAAAATGTAACTCAGACTCGATGTTCTTTATGATCATCCACAAAAATCTCAGAACACATATAATACGCACCAAGAAAAACCGACACGAAATGGCGTGTGAACAATGCAGAGTGACGCCACTTGTCAGACTGCCACAGAATACTGTTAGTGGGCTACCCCTAACGGTGAAATTTGCAACTAACTCGAGATTGCGTGCCAGGTACAGATTCTGGTTATTTTTGGGTATCCTCTCGTACACTCAAAACTCTTAGGACCACCACGCTATCCTAGGTAGGGCCTCCTTTTACTGTCCGAGCAGCCTCAGTTCTTTGTGGCTTGGAGTCCTCAAGATGTTGGAAACATTCTGGTCCATGTTGACGGTTCTGTGAATCCCACGTTCTGCCACATCCCAAAGATGTTCTGTCGGGTTGAAGGCCACTGAAGAACATTGAACTCTTTCTTGTGTTCGTGAAACCAGTTTGAGTTGACTTTGGCTTTGTGACGTGGTGCATCATCATGCTGGAAGTAGCTATTAGAAGATGAATAAGATGTGTCCATGAAGGGATGCAATGGTCAGCAGTGATACTCAAATAGGATCTGTGGTAGCCCAAGATGGAAACTTAGATGAAGAGTGCAATGTGGATGGAACAGTTGGAAGGAGTGTTTTGTGATCGTAGAATGTAGACAAAGGTTAAAGGTGAGGTTGTGAAGACAGTCGTAAGATGAGCAATGATGTATGGAACTGAGATATGGGCAGTGATGGGAGCAAAGACAGAGAAGAAGTTGGATGTGGCAGAAATGAACATTTCAAGATGGATGTGTGGAGTTACAACAAGGACAGAGTAAGATATTAGACAATCAGAGGTATAACAAAGGTGGAAGAGACATCTAAGAAAGGACTGGAAAGTATGTTGAAGTGATATGGATGAGAGATAAGGAAAGACCATGAGTATGTCGGCAAAAGAGTGATGGGAATGGAAGTCCAAGGGAAGAGAAAGTGAAGCAGAGGTGGATAGATAAAGTAAAAGTAGATCTGAAGGAAAAGGGTCTGACTGGCGCTGGAGGTGCAGGACCGAGCTGAATGGAGAAGGTTCATCAAAAACATTGACCCCACATAGAAGTAAGAAAAGGTGAAGAAGAAGATTCAACTAATGATTGATTAGTATTAGTGGAACAAAAGTTTGATTGGTTTAATAAGTAATTATACAGGTGTGTTTCCTCAGTGATGGAGATTACAGTGTGTCTGTGCTATCAGTTTAAGGAGCAGAAGTGTGCCATGAAGTCACAGAGGGAGGTGTTCACATTGCAACACAATTTTCTTAACCCCACTTAATCCAGTTCAGTGTCGAGCTCATCTGTAGACAGGGTACACCATTGCTGGTAAAACTCATAATATAACCCTCAGAAGGTCGCTGACTGGTCTCCCACCAGAAACAAAAGAGTCCATTTAAACAGTGGCACTGTGCTATGGAAATGCTAATCATCTTCAGTAAAGGCTTCCTTTGCAAATGTACATAATAAAAATGTCTTATTTATAAAACAATCTGTTCACGACAGCTTTTTTTTTTTCATGGGCTATCACTGTAAAGTGAAAGATGACTAATTAATGTATTCTTCTTTTTAGATTTCAGGAGTACAAAGCAATAGACCTTCTAGTAGGATTGCTGACTGACCAGCCTGAGGAGGTTCTCGTTAATGTGGTGGGAGCTTTGGGAGAGTGCGCCCAGGAACAATCCAATCGAGCCATCATTAGGAAATGTGGCGGCATCCAACCTCTCGTTTCCCTACTGACTGGCACCAACCAGGCCCTTCTTATCAATGTCACAAAAGCGGTGGGAGCCTGTGCGATCGATCCTGAAAACATGACGTGAGTTTTTAACTTTTGTTTAACTGACAGTTCCGATAAAATGCGTGCAATGAATGGAAAATATCTACAGTCTTAAGTAGAAAACTGCACAGTCAACTTCACTGATGTTGTTTAAATGTGTAAGGATTGAAAATACTTTCCATAATTGCATTATTAGTTAGGAGCTAAAATATAGTGTGTCTAAAAGAATATCTATCTATCTATCTATCTATCTATCTATCTATCTATCTATCTATCTATCTATCTATCTATCTATCTATCTATCTATCTATCTATCTGTTATATAGTTCCCTATCTATCTATCTATCTATCTATCTATCTATCTATCTATCTATCTATCTATCTATCTATCTATCTATCTGTTATATAGTGCCTTATCTATCTATCTATCTATCTATCTATCTATCTATCTATCTATCTATCTATCTATCTATCTATCTATCTATCACTACACTTAATAACCTATACTGATAAACAGACAATATTTTTTCAGAAAGATGTACACATCTCTCTATTTTACAAGAAAATCTTGAGAGAAGACTTTTGCCAAGAGATTTTTTCAAGTCCCGCCCTCCTCTCAACCATTTTTCAGCCACGCCCACGGTCGTCTCACCTCTCATTCGTGTGAATGCTTTTGTCAGACACAGTTTCTACGCTCTCAGCTCTTATACATTATTACATTTTGAGTTCCTAATAAAAGAATATTTATTATGTCCAAATCTTATTGAAGAATTTTATTCTGAAGGGTTATCAACAGAAGAAATGAGTACATGGGCAATCCTAGCACAAAGAAACGTCAGACGTGAAAATAGTCGATCGGTTACACGGCAAATTGGTTTAATGTGTATCAATAGACTATGCTGAAACTGTTGGTGGTGATAGTGCGGAAGATGAAAACATCAACTTACAATATCCTGAAGAATATCTACCACCGTTAACACCACCCGGTCTTCCTTCCTTCTTCCTTCTGAATTACTGTAGAAAGAAGGATGTATCATAACAGGCGACATGAAAGGTAATATAGTACATCTTCAGCGGATAACATTAGACACCAAAGGAGATCTTGATATGCCATTCGTATTAAAATGTTTACAGTTTCCCATTAGAATAGCTTTTGTTATGACAAATAACAAATCACAGGAACAAACATTTGAAAAAGTTGGTTTATTAATTAGAGAGAAAGAAACGATATTCGCTCACGGACAATTATATGTTGTGTTGTCACGATGTATGTCCAAACACAGAATCAAAATTCAAAGCGATATTGGCAAAAATTAATTGGAAAAAATAGTTTTTACTGAAATTTTACAGTAAAAGTGTAAGTTTAAAAAGTATTTGCATGTTCATTTCAAAGCCAAACAGAGCGAAACGTATAACGCAACGAATACCTCTAACGCAACATGAAACATAATTTTCTTTCAATTTATTAATTTTACTATTTTTTAATATGGTTAATTACTCGCTGTAATGTAAAATAGTTAGTTCTATTATGCACATGTAACAATTCCCATGAAAATAAAAATCTTGTTAAATTTTACATACGCAAGCGGCAGATTCATGAAGTGGCTAGCACGCAGCACCCACCCGGGGGTTGGCAAGCAAAGCGAGCAGGGGGCAAAGCCCCCTAGTTTATTAAAACTTAAAAGCTGTAATCCATCATTCCTAGGTGTATTCAGATGCTGTGCTCTTTCACTCCCGATTGTGCTCAGGTGAATCCTGTTGGCTTTAATAATCCTTGAGATGTTTCTAGAATTTGATTCGAGTCCACTAGTGGAATCATTGGACATCATTTAGAAAGGCACACGTGTCCCTGTATATAGAAGGTCCAACAATTTATACTCCATGTCAACATAAAAACCAACCCATGAAGTCTAAGGAACTCTCTGTTGGCCTCTACGATCAGATTATGATGAGGCACAGATCAGGGCAAAGGAATTAAATCATTTGTAAAGCTCTGAGTGGTCCCAGGATCACAGTGGCCTCAAATACTGGGAAACTCAAGGTGTTTGGAACCACCAGAACTCTTCTTAGAGTTGATAGTCTTGCCAAATTGAGTAAACAGGCAAACAAAGGCCTTAGTCAGGGAGGGACCCAACATCCCATTGCTCACTTTAACAGAGCTTCAGATGTCATCTGCTGAGATGGCCAAACCTATCAGAAAGACGACCATCTCAGCAGCATTCTATCAATCAGATGTTTATGGCAGGGTGGCTAGATGGATGCTACTCTTGAGTGAAAGGCATTTGACAGTTCAAAGAACTCTGCATGCATGTAGAAAAATATCCTCTAGTCTGATGAGACACACAGTCTTTGGGCAAGCATTACGTCAGAAGAAGACCAGGCACTGCTCATTACCTGCCTAATTCCATTTCTACGGTGAAGCTTGGTGAGGGAAGCCACTCTTAAGTAAAAGACATGTATGTGACAGTTTAGAGGACTCTGAAAGCAAGAGGCGAAAAGATTCTGCGATCTGAGGAGACAAAAACTGAACTCTTTGGGAGTTCAGGCCACTTTCCTAATCAGGTTCAATCAACTGAATTGACCACAGGTGGACTCCAGACAAGGTGTAGAAACATCTCAACGTTGATCGATGGAATGGGATGCACTTGACGCAGATTTCAAGTGTCATAGCAAAGGGTCTGAATAATTGTGTCAATGTGAGAGTTCAGTTATTATTTTGAAAAATTGCCAGAATTCCTAAAGTCCTGTTTTCACTTGGTCATTCTGTGGGTTTTCAGTCTGGGAAGCAATGAATGGAAAATAATTTAACACAAGGCCGCAACATAACAAAGATTCTAAATGCTTTCTAAAGGCCTTTCAAATTTCAACCTGAACACTACTTCAAATGTTTGATCAAATTCCAGGATGCAGGGTTTTGTGATTAACCACAGTAACACCAAGCAGCAAATTCTGGACCGTCCACCTAAGTGTGCCCTCATGGTGAGACATGTACCATCTTAACCTACAAGCGGAGATCCCACTCCTTCCAGTTCCGTTTCATGATGGGTGTCTTTTTTGGTGCAAATTCTTTGTTACATTTTGTTTCTGTCCCTACATTTTTCTTTTCACTTTTGGCTCTGCAATCTGCGCGCCTTTAATTTCTTATATTCCTTCTGCCTCCATGCCAGAAAGCGATGCTAAATGGATTGGAAAGAAGCAAAACGATTAGCTATAATTGTACTTCCTTAAGTCCTGAACAACTTGCTCTTTCTGTTTCCCCCACGCATTTCCATTTCTGTTATAAATAATGGCAAAATGTCGGTGGAAAATCTTTTAAGGAAAATAATGGGTTTATAGTTGAGTCCTAGGCATTCCAAATATCAAAGAGAGCCTCTGTACGTGCCAACTGTGTATCTCACTGGGTTCAGAGTCCATGGTAAGCTAAACTCTCCTTGGCTTCTGAAGCGCAGCTTTGGAAAGCGCTTGCCGTAAATGGAATTCTGTACATGGCGGAACGCCTACCCTGGCAGTGTCAATGTTGCAAGGCGCGTGTACCAGTCTTGGACAGGGCACCAGTTCAGCCAACATGGGCCCAATTTAAAACTGCCACCTAAACTAACAGACACATTTTTCAGGAATGAAAACCAGTGTCACCAGACAAATATTTAAGGAGAATTTGTAAACTTCACACAGAGAGCAGCAACCAGGTGCGGGATAAAAATGGTTCTAAAAAAATGTCTCATAATGGGCTAGTAATCTTTAAAAGATTTTCAAGTCGATACTGCAAAGCAGCACATCTGCATTTCGGAAGCTCGTTACTGCAGCACCTCCACCATCTATGAAACCTCAAAGAAGACAAAAAGTGACAAAAGGGACTTTGTGCACCTCTGTGTGAGAGACCCTGCTGAGAGATGTCCTTGAGACATCTGTATTTAACCAGAGCTGCACTCATTCAGTCCATCTTACTTAGTGTGGGATTTCTTCTAAAGACCTTCAGTTGCTCCGGAGTTGACTCAGGTGTGCCACCCCAGAGCAGGTGACTGTTTAATGTTTCTTATTTCAATCAAGGAGAAGCATAAAGTGAGAGTTTCGATAATCATATTGTAATGGTTGCTACATATTTTATGTGCTTTTATCTGTCTCTGCCGCTTGCTCCCTTTGGAATAAATGTCCGAGGGAATGGTTGTCTTGGAAGATATCTCTTTAAGGGGAGCAGGGAGTCAAACCACGCCTGAGGGTCCTTGCCCAAACGCGCTGGTGTTTGTGGTAAGAAGGAGAACCGACTTAAAAAGGGAAGGAGGCGCGCATTTTAAAAGAAGGATTGTTTAAGAAGGAGCCGGGAAGGTGGATTAACAAGGACGCTATCTGTAAAGCAAATAATGCTCTGTAACTAGAACGGTTCAGGCGCGCAGAAAAAAGAGAGTGCTGGCTAACCAGAAAAAGTCGTCGGAGCGCACGGCTTTACCTTATATTTTTGACGCTGGCATCTGCTATGGTTAACGCCAATACTGTACACCCGGGTGAGGTGAACTTTAACATTCAATAAAAGAGTCGTCGCCAAGTCAGTGAGCTCGCTTTTTTATATCTAACAAGTCAGTGGGATACTTTGGCTAGTAGGCTGGATTTATCGGTGGACTTCCCAGGCCGGTTGGATTCAAAACTAAGACAAAGTTGATATAAAAGGAACTGGGGAATGCGTGGGGAGCGTGTATGCCTAATTTATATTTTTATATATATGTATATATATATGTATGTGTTGTGAATATTTTTGTGCTGTCTGTAAATGGTCATAAAGTAAACCCTCATTTATCGCGGTTAATCCGTTCCAGACTCTACTGCGATAATTGAATTTCCGCAAAGTAGGATTCTTTATATATAAATCTAATATTTTCGCAGTTAGAGCATAGAAAACCTGTTTACGACCTTCTAAATACGTTTTTTAACATTATTAAAGCCCTCTAGACATGAAATAACACCCTTTAGTCAAAAGTTTAAACTGTACTCCATGACAAGACAGAGATGGCAGTTCTTTCTCACAGTTAAAAGAATGCAAACATAGCTTCCTCTTCAAAGGAGCGCCGTCAGGAGCAGAGAATGTCAGAAGGAGAGAGAAAAGTAAACAATCAAAAATCAATAGGGCTATTGGGCTTTTAAGTGGAAGCACCACGATAAAGCGGCCGCAAGGAAGGGATCAAGGTGAAGGTAGTCTTTCAGTATTTTTTAGAGGAGCGTCCGTATCCGCTAGGCAAACAGCCTCTGTGCAAACAGCCCCTCCGTCAGGCAGAGAGAGTGAGAGAGACAGAGAAAAGCAAACAATCAAAAATCAATACGTGCTGTTAGAGCTTTTAAGTGTGCAAAGCACCGCGCGGGAAGCTTATCGTATATCATTGAGGAGTTTTATTTAATACATCATATACGTGCTCTGATTGGGTAGCTTCTCAGACATCCGCCAATAGCGTCCCTTGTATGAAATCAACTGGGCAAACAAACTGAGGAAGCATGTACCATAAATTAAAAGACCCATTGTCCGCAGAAATCTGTGAACCAGCGAAAAATCCGTGATATATATTTAGATATGCTTACATTTAAAATCCACGATGGAGTGAAGCTGCGAAAGTCGAAAGCGCAATATAGCGAGGGATTCTCTTTTCTGTTTTGCCATTTTCTGGGGAGTGCATTATTGAGGGGTTCAAGGGGGTGGTCATATTAATTAGTATTTATTTATTTGTTCCGGATTTGGGGTAGGATTGGTTAAAGGTTGTTTATAGTTTTGTTTGGTTGTTTATAATATATATTCTTGTTTGTTTAATTAACTTAATTGTTTGGGTGGTTATTTCCTTTTTCAAAGTTCAAAGTTTATTGTCATGTGCATAGTAAGGAAACACGTTTCCCTGTACAGTGAAATTCTTTCTTTGCTATCCACACCAAATTCCAAAACCAACGTATAAAGATAAGCATAAATAACAAGTAGCAGATAGATAATAAGTAACAGAGGCAGTATAAAGTATAAAAACAGAATAGAAGTATAAAGTGTAATTGTGCAGGTAAGTGTGTGATGGACAAGTCAAATACAGTCGGTGTGAGGTAGATAGAATGAGGTGAACCACGGTTATAAACTCCACTCAGTTATTTAGGAGTCTAATGGCCTTGGGAAAGGAAGAGTTCTTTAGCCTGGAAGTCCTGCATTTCATACTTCTGTACCTCCTGCCTGAGGGTAGAAGTGTGAACAGTTCATGCTGGGGGTGGGTGGGGTCCCTGAGGATCGAGGCAGCTCTCCGTTGAACTCATCACTTGTAGATGCTCTGCAGAGAGGGCAGTGAGGTCCTGGTGATCTTCTCAGCAGTCCTTACCATTTTTTCCAGGCATTTGCGGTCCATAACAGTAGTGTTGCCGTACCACACGGTGATGCAGCTGGTCAGGATGCTCTCAACAATGCAGCTATAAAAGTTGCCAAGGATCTTAGTCGACATATCAAACTCCCTTAGCCTCCTCAGAAAGTACGGCCGCTGCTGAGCCCTCTTGACCAGCTGTGTGGTGTTAAGTGTCCAAGTGAGGTCCTCACTGATGTAGACGCCCAGGTATTTAATGCTGCTCACCCTCTCAACTTCAAGCCCTCAGATGAACAGTGGCCGGTGAGCTTTCCTCTCCTTCCTCATGTCCACTATCATCTCCTTTGTCTTGTCTGTGTTGAGGGTGAGATTGTTGTCCTCATACCATGACGCCAGACTGTCCACCTTCCTCCTGTAGGCCGCCTCATCCCATCTGTATTTTTAAATACATAAAGGACATCTCAATCTAAGGGGATCAGATTGGGGTTAAGGTTCTGTCTGGTTCCATTCCCAATAGAATTTGCTTTTCCTAAGAGTAGGAGATTTGTGTATGTACCAGGCTCCTCATATTACTTTAAGAGGAACTTGCTACAATATGAAGTACATCAAATAAAATCAGTCTCATAAGTTTCTAGCATTTGAAATTAGGAAGATCGACGATGAGCGAAGCAGGCAAGTTTCAATCCACGTACTGTTTTGAAAAACTGAAACTAAAATTCCTTTTGCAGGCATTTTTGCAATTAGGCAACACAAAGTTCACTAAAAAGTGTTTTTTCTGAGGGTATGTATTGCTTTGCAATCACACCACGAAGCATCTCCATTCCCCGATTTGCACTGTGGTGAACTGCCAGTGGTCAGCTTCAACTCATAACGTCTGGCTCAGAAGTGGTCTTATTACAATGTGAGCTAATGGAAGAAGCTCTTGCCTCTGCCACACAGAGACTGCTTCTGAACACTGCGAGCGGAGCACTTCCTGATGACGTCAGCTGAGCTCTCTCTCTCTCACCCTGCACCTTTTCTGTGCAATGTCACCACTACACTCCACCTGTCCACTGTGCAAATCCCATCCTCGTCACCAAGAGTATTGCTGTGGATTCACACCATGAAACATCTCCATTTCCTGATTTGCACTGTGATGAACTGCCAGTGGTCAGCCGCAAACTTGCAGTGTCTGGCTCAGAACTGGTCTCTTTACAACTTGAGTTAATGGAAGAAATTTTTGTCTTCTCTGCCACACTGCTTCTGAACACGGCGAGCGTAGCACTTCCTGATGACGTGACGTCATCTGAGCTCTCCCTTTCTCAGCCCAGATCTTTTCTGCACAGCGTCATCGCTACACTCCACGTGTCCATTGTGTAAATCCTATTCTCGTCACCAGGTGCATTGCTGTGGATTCACACCATGATGAATCTCAGTTTGAAGGTTTACACTGTGGTGAACTGCCATTCGTGAGCCCTCAGCGTCTGGCTCAGAAGTGGTCTCCTTACAGCATGAGCTAATGGATGAATTTCTTGTCTCTGTCACGCAGAGACTGCTTCCTGATGACAGCAGCAGAGCTCTATCTCTCTCTCTCTCACCCTGCACCTTTTCTGTGCAATGTCACCACTACACTCCACCTGTCCACTGTGCAAATCCCATCCTTGTCGCCAAATGTGTTGCTGTGGATTCACACCACGAAGCATCTCCATTCCCCGATTTGCACTGTGGTGAACTGCCAGCGGTCAGCTTCAACTCATAACGTCTGGCTCAGAAGTGGTCTTATTACAACGTGAGCTAATGGAAGAAGCTCTTGCCTCTGCCACACAGAGACTGCTTCTGAACACTGTGAGCGGAGCACTTACTGATGACGTCAGCTGAGCTCTCTCTCTCTCACACCCTGCTCCTTTTCTGTGCAATGTCACCACTACACTCCACCTGTCCACTGTGCAAATCCCATCCTCGTCACCAAGTGTATTGCTGTGGATTCACACCACGAAGCATCTCCATTTCCTGATTTGCTCTGTGGTGAACTGCCAACGGTCAGCTGCAAACTTGTAACATCTGGCTCAAAAGTGTTCTCTTTACAACGTGAGCTAATGGAAGAAATTCTTGTCTCAGATGCAGAAAGACTGCTTCTGAACATTGCAAGATCAGTGCTTTCCGGTGATGTCGAGCTCTGCCGGCTGCAAAACCTGAGTAGCTTGAGTCTGGGAGATGGAGAGAAACAGATGCACTGGGCTCAGGAAGAATAAGCGAAAAAACCCAATGACTGCATGGTTTTATTCTGTTTTTATTTCTTGGATTATTTATTTGATTTTAACTCATGGACATCACTAATCTTATGGAATATTTCTTTTAACTACTTAATGGATGGAGCACGGCACTTTTTGAGCACTTTGTTTGTTTTTAATTAAAGCACCTAACAGTTTTGCTCCAACCCCTTGCTGAACATTGTGTGTGTCCTCATTTGCCTGGCTCATCTCCATACATTACTATTGACAATTATGGGTTCCAGAGGCTCCTGGAAGCACCAGTGAGCAGAGCCGTCAGCGCATGGGCATGCTGGGTGGTTGCCCGACGAGCATAGGGGCCCCATGCTAATCTATGTATGTTGTGACTTACTAAGTGGTTGTGTAGGCAGGGGCCCCAGTGCGTTGCTTTGCCCGGGGACCTATAATTAGAACATTAGAACACTCTAGACGAGAACAGGCCATTCAGCCCAACAAAGCTTGCCAGTCCTATCGACTTGTTTCCTCCAAGAAAACATCAAGTCGAGTTTTGAAAGTCCCTAACGTCTTACTGTCTACCACACTACTTGGTCGCTTAGTCCAAGTGTCTATCGTTCTTTGTGTAAAGAAAAACTTCCTAATGTTTGTGCGAAATTTACCCTTAACAAGTTTTCAACTGTGTCCCCGTGTTCTTGATGAACTCATTTTAAAATACAAGTCTCGATCCACTGTACTAATTCCCTTCATAATTTTAAACATGACCATGGGCCTAGTAATGGATGGATACATTTGCCCAGTGTGAGTGAAGGTGGCTCACAGCCAATCCCAGTAGCACTGGACACAAGGCAGGATCTATTACTAGCTACACTCAGACAGAGGCCATTCTGAAGTTACTTGTCCACTTAACTATGGTGTGGACACAGGGAAACTTGCAGGGTCCATATAAGTAATGCCAGGGTAGAGAATTCAAACCCAGGACACTGGGCGTGTGAGGAAGCAGAGCTAACCACTGTGATACCAGAATAAGTTATTAAACAAACTTAAAATAAGGATAACTCATCAATCCATATTCTGAACCCACTTATCCAGAGGGGAGGTTACAGGGATGTTGGAGCCAATCATAGCAGGCATATGACAGAAGCCCCGGAACAATCCTTGGACATGGCGCCACCCAATCACAGGGTGAATACGCAGACACATAATAGGAGCCAGTTTAGCATCACCAATCCACCTAACCTGCATGTCTTTGGACTGTTGGAGGAAACAATAGCATCTGGAGAAGACCCACATGGACAGAGAGAGAACATGGAGGGAGCACCGAGACTTAAACCCCAGTCTCCTCCTTTTTGTGGATCAGCAGCACTTTTACTGTGTCACTTTGCTGCAAAAAGAGAACTCATATCACGCTCTGTCAAAATGCTTTGGGAAATCAAATCCCATGACTAGACAGACTCCCTGGTTCTTTGCTTATCACTTTTCAGGGAGCTTCATTTCCCTTTATTTCATCTATTACTACCTACCAGAGGGGCTGACTTTGTGTACAGGTCTTTTAACCAAAACGTGAAGTATTCTTACAGATCCAAGACATAAAATATGACCTTCAAGTTTTGATTTCTAATGTCGTTTATAGGGCTAGCTGGGGAAAACCACTGGCCAAGGTGCACTATGGATCTCCAAGTGACTATTCGATGGGATTGCCATCTGTGTTCTGTTCTGATTTACCTTTTCTTCCTGGAGCACAGAGCGTTTCTAGTAACCTCCCACACAATCATTCTAATAAGGTATATACCATATTGAATTCAATTTTATATTACCCAGGGCTGAGCACCACTTGTGTTGAGTGTGCACGTTCCCCTGCGTTTCCAGGGGTTCTTCATTTTCCTCCCACATCCCATGAAGGTTTGGTTCGTTAGTTTCATTGTATTGTGAGTGGGATTGTAATCCATAAAATGACCCCATGTAAGGGAGCGCGAGTGGGCTCTACACAAAAGTAGCATCACCAACAACAGGGGCCGTGGCAGAAAGGAGATCATTGGGACCTTTAGGCAGATTTCACTTCTGTTCACTACAAACCTTTTAATGGGTTGTCTTCAGACGTGTATTCTGGTTGGAGAATCACGACTGGCCCTGCAAGACTAAGCAAAACAAAGCAAACAGAACTGCAAAACGTGTTAGAGTCTGATGTTGGCAGTTAAAAGTTTGCTGATGCATGTGGTATTACAGGACCGAGGCTCAGAAGAAAAGGCCAGCTTTTAAATAAATAATCGCCGCACTCACGGCTTAAAGAGCGGATGTGACAGCGAGGCTGGAGCGGTTCCAGGGCGCGATGCAGAGTTGGGCGTTCCACACTGAAGTACACAAGTGTGGGACTGCACGTGTCCGTGGTTGATGTCGGGAGCTGCTAATCGCCGCACCTGTGCCACGTCCGGCATAGTTGTAAGCCTCTTCCCTAGCCCTCAGGGACACTATAAAGGCCACCGTACCATTACAGTCAACTCCGGACTTGTTCACTTCCTCTGTCCCCTTTGACTTCAGTGCATTTTGCGGAGTTCAGCGAAGCTCCAAAACATTTTTGCCATTTGGCAAAACACACGGCAAAATTAACTCTGTGGAAATCGCTCATCACTATTTGAGTGTTTGCAAAGTGCGGCCTGAGAGTTTTATTGAGCATATCGGATGGCTGCATTTCCTATCCCTGAAGCTATGAACGAATCGGTCCTTAACTAGGTGATCAAAAATCTCGTCTTTTGATAATCTGATATTTCAGCCATGTATTGTTATCTGTTGTGCCAATGAGCTGTGTGCTTCTCTGGCTGTAAACAGAAGTGAAGTGGAGGTTAAAATCCAATAGAAAAAAGTCTTCATTAAATGCACTGAGGTTAAAACAATGCTCGAAGCAGTCTCTTTAAAAACAAGCCTTATGCGTCCAGCTGTCTCTCTATCTGTCTCTCGTGTGTGCATACGGTAGGTCGATAGTCCTGTTTCCCCGGGTGTTACAGTCCACATACTGGGAGAAGGCAGGTAATGTTTTGTCCGGCGTCACATGGTTAAAGTCTCCAGCGATTAGCACAAGCGCCTCAGGGTGCTGCGTTAGTAACTTAGCAACTGCGGAATGGATGACGTCACTCGCGTTCGCTCGAGAGGGGATGTAAACAATAACAACAATCACATGTCCAAACTCTCTGGGCAAGTAATAGGGATGCAGACTTACGGCCAACAGTTCGATGTCCCTGCAGCAAGTGGAGATTTTACCGTTTACATGTCCAGAGTTGCACCATCTTGTATTGACATAGAGAGCAACTCCCCCCCCCCCTTTCTTCTTACTGCTGGTATTTGCGTCTCTGTCTGCTCTAACCGTGCTGAACCCGGGTAGCTCCACGTTAGCATCTGGGATGGTAGTTGTCAGCCGCGTTTCACTTAAACACAGCAAGCTGTATTCTCTGTAGGTTCTGACATTTTTCAGCAGCACAGCCAGTTCGTCGATCTCATCTGGTAGTGAGTTCACATTTCCAAGGATCACAGAAGGCACCGACGGTTGATAACGCCATTTTGTCGCAAGCTGCTTGGCTTTTATCTTTGCGCCAGCTCGGCTGCCCCGATATCGTCTTCTTACCTCGTCAGGTAAATAGGGAACCTCACCGGCGTGGGCCTTTCTTCTCAGTGCTTTAAGTTGACTACTTGAATAGGCGAGTCTCGGAGTGTAAAAATCCATGTCAAGTAGTACAAATAATAAGAAGTGTCCAGGGAGCGATTCCACATAAAAGAAAGTGGTAGGAGTGATCAGTGAAATAGCGAAAAATAGAAAAAAAAGGTAAAAAGATAAAGTCACACAAGGAGCTGCTGGAATGAGTGCCACTCGGTGCGGCGCCAGAAATGATCAAGAAAGGTGATGGGGAAACCATTAGACACCAAAGGAGGTCTTGATATGCCATTCGGATTAAAACGTTTACAGTTTCCCATTAGAATTGCTTTTGCTATGACAGTTAACATCACAGGGACAAACATTCAAAGAAGTTGGTTTATTTAATAGAGAGAAAGAAATGATATTCACTCACGGGCAGTTATACGTTGCATTGTCAAGATGTAAGTCCAAACACGGAATCAAAATTCAATGCTATATTGATAAAATTCAAAAAATTGTTTTTACTGAAGTTTTGAAGTAAAAGTAAGTTTAAAAGTATTTGCTTGTTCATTTCAAAGCCAACCAGAACAAAAATGTATAACATAATGAATACTTCTAATGCAACATGAAACATAATTTACTTTCAATTTATTACATCTTATTATTTTTTTAATATGGTTAATTACTCGCTGTAATGTAAAATAGCTCTATTATGCACGTGTAAGAATTCCCATGAAAATAACAATCTGTTTAAATTGTACATCTGCTTCCCCAAGCGCGAGCAGCAGATCCACGAGGTGGCTAGTGTGTAGCGCCCGCCCAGGGTTGGCGAGCGAAGTGAGCAGCTGGCAGAGCCCCCTAGTCTGTGTATTATAATATTACCGGTCAAAATAACAGATAATATAATTGTGCCTTGTGATGAGCTGGCATTTCATTTGTATCATGAAAAGGTAGGCAGTCAGTTAATTTTTACCATTTGTAAATGGATTTAAATTATTATTAAAAAAATCAATCACACTAGGTATGCAGCAAAAAGCCCCCATTTATTTATTTATGTATTTTTTTCAACATGAATGCATATTTTACAATAGTAAAAATAACATTAGGCCCATTTATGACTAATTTAAACCCATCTTTTTATAAAATCCTAGCGTCGCTACTGGGAGGATGGATTAATATTTGAATTCCTCCCAAGCCGGTCCCTGTTGCTCACGCAGCACACACTTTGTCCAGAATATACAACCACCATAGAGCAAGCTGCATGCCTGAGTGATCACCGGGACGTTTTATTGCTAAATTTATAACTTTCACTTTGTATGTTTCTAACCTTGTTACAGATCACATTTTTCACATCAATTCTAAATAATTACTTTCAGAGGCCTTTAAATCACACCAGGGCGATTTGCCGTTGCACATTTTTCATCTGGTTGAAGTTTATCATATCTTTTCCCCCTAAAATAGCAGTGTGTGTGAAGCATATTAAGTTTGGTTTGGCATATCTTTCAATTTAAAGTACCCATTGGACTCTAATCTGCAGTTAAGATCCCCTTGACTGATTTATAAGTAAACAGAAGACAGATGGTTCAGAGATGACTCTGAAGATAATTCATGTTGAGCCCGTCATGGAGATACTTTGATTAGAGAGTGTTTAAGCCATTAGAACAGTAGTCGGCACTCAGAGAGCTGTGTTGTTCTTATTGGTGGAGCACACATGGCAGACAAGTTATTTATACCAGACGGCGGGTACTCTGTGCTCTATTTGTTTTTACTTCCCTGCCCTGAGTTAAAGCGTTTAATGTTAAATGTGATTTAATATAATAACAAATTGCGTGTATCAGATTTTGAATAAATACATGCAAATTGGCTATACACCATACTGAGAGAGCGGGGTGGCACGCTGTTTAGTGCTGCTGCATTTAGGTTTCAAATCATGTGTTCAAATCCCAACCCAGTTTGTGTGGAGATATTGATGTTCCCCCTGTGCCCATGTGGGTTTCGCTGGATGCATCAAATACCTTCACACATGCCAAAGATGTACAAGTTATCTTAATTTGAAAAACTGAAAAATCAGTTGCCTACAATTGGGTATATGGGGGCCAGGAGTACACCTTGCAATGGACTGTCATCCTGTTAAAGAAGGGTCTTCACCAAGGGTTTGTACCTCATGATTAAGGGATTGGTAATACGCAACAGCGTATTTCTCTTGAGGTCTAGCTGCATATATGTATAGAAAGAAAGAAAGAAAGAAAGAAAGAAAGAAAGAAAGACAAATGTGCACATGGGGACCACCTTCTCAGCTTCAAGAGGTATGCAATAACACTCCAGGGTGAGAGGGTCTGCTTGCACCTGCTGTATCTTCTCTTTCCCCCATAGGCCTGAGTGGATGCCCAAGCTGGAACAGTCACCGTGGATGATGCTCCCAGTGGTGCTATGTGAAAAAAACTATATAATAGATAGATATGAAAGGCACTATATGATAGATAGATGGATAGATAGATAGATAGATAGATAGATAGATAGATAGATAGATAGATAGATAGAATAGATAGATATGAAAGGCACTATATGATAGATAGATGGATAGATAGATAGATATGAAAGGCACTATATGATAGATAGATAGATATGAAAGGCACTATATGATAGATAGATGGATAGATAGATAGATAGATATGAAAGGCACTATATGATAGATAGATAGATAGATAGATAGATAGATAGATAGATAGATGTGAGAGGCACCTTATAATAGATAAATATGAAGAAGTTCCCTTGGATAGATAGATGTGTTTCCTGGTCTCGCCTGGGGAGTTTTATTTCAAAATGTAGCTATAAATTTAACTTTATGTTCTTCTGAAAAATTGACAGACAGTTGCCTGTAAGAGAAAAACGTTCTTTGGAGAAATCTGGCTACAATACATAGACTCAAAGGGAATGGCAGCTGTTTGAATTGGAATAAGTCATCTGACAGGATGAAAGAAATCTACACTATAAATCCGAATATTGCATTTAATGTATAGGGCAGGAATCAAAGCTGGATTAACTGCTTGAAAGTCTAGTCTGCTAACCATTACACTACCATTGAAACCAATTGACTGATCACACTGTAGTATGACTTTGAACCCAAGCCTTCCATGCTAGGTTGGGGCAAGGCTAAATTTCAATAATGTGACTTATACTAAGGAGGTCTGAAAACTCAAAAAGTAACACAAAAAAACGCAAATTGTGCTATATATTGCAATTTCTGTTTATATGGTATATACAATACTCACCGAGTATATATACACTCTGTATGTGTGTGCGTGTGTGTGGTATATATATATTTTTCTATATACGTATATGTTCCACCTTAATAAAAGGACTACAATCTATCTATCTATCTATCTATCTATCTATCTATCTATCTATCTATCTATCATATCTATCTATCCTATTCATTATCTATCTATCTATCTATCTATCTATCTATCTATCTATCTATCTATCTATCTATCTATCATATAGTTCCTTTCATTATCTATCTATCTATCTATCTATCTATCTATCTATCTATCTATCTATCTATCTATCTATCTATCATATAGCTCCTTTCATTATCTATCTATCTATCTATCTATCTATCTATCTATCTATCTATCTATCTATCTATCTATCATATAGTTCCTTTCATTATCTATCTATCTATCTATTATAGTGCCTTTCACATCATCTATCTATCTAGTTGTGTAAATAGAGATATTTTCAGTGTTCATCTGTGACAGAGGAGTAAGTTTTCATTTTATTACAATAGTCACTGTAGTAAACATTATACATATCATTCACAAATAGTGATTTTTTTTATTTGAGTATTCAATGTGATCTGGCAAATTGATATATTTACATTACCTGTTTTTGTAATTTTTTTCAGAATAATAGACCGTATGGATGGACTTCGCTTACTTTGGTCCTTGTTCAAAAATCCAAATCCAGATGTTCAAGCAAGTGCAGCCTGGGCCATATGTCCTTGTATTGAAAATTCTAAGGTACAGTAACATAGACTGATTTCAACTGTTTAGCTGTTTTTAGGGAAAAGTTCAGATATATTGTATTGTGTAGGTTTAAAAATCACCAATGAGTTTAAATGGACCTTACAATGTGCTGTTCAAAAACAGCTTATACCTCTGTCTTCTGTCTAATTTGTATTCATTTACTACACATCATCCTCACTGATTTTCCAACCCTCATAATCCAGTTGATGGTGGTAGGATTCTGAGCCTGTCCTTACAGAACTGGAGTCCATATTGATATTAAACCTAAGTGAGGAAGCAGCCCATCACGGTAATAACAGACCGATTTCAAGTGAACATTTAAGCTGTCTTTGTTGGAGGAGAACTACAAAATAAACACCCAGACATGAGAATATGCCCACCACACACAAACAGCTGCCAGGCCCACATCTGAACCCTGTCTCCTGGTTGTGTGCATTGCTAACCACTGTGTCACCATATTACACTGTAAGTAATATTTAGAAAAGAAAAGAAAAAGAAATGGAAAGTCCTTTCATGGTCATATTTAGTATTGTACCTAAGTTAAGTATGGCCCCTCATGAGATCGAGCTTGCTTCTGTCCCTTCATATAAAAGGTAGTGGCATTCCCTTAGACGTTTCATGGCTGCTCACTACTTTAACCACCTGTGGGCAACCAGCAGGCCCTTCCTGCCCTAACACGGTTTTCAAAGTTTGGTTAAAGCCCTGGGTGGTGCAGTTGTAACGCTGCTGCCTCACAGTAAGGAGCTTAGGGTCCGTGTCTCATGTCCTCCCTCCCTTAAGCCGATGTCACATTACCTTACTTGTATTTAAGGAGATGTCACACTGATCTTGTCACCT
This sequence comes from Polypterus senegalus, assembly GCF_016835505.1. Lineage (NCBI taxonomy): Eukaryota > Metazoa > Chordata > Cladistia > Polypteriformes > Polypteridae > Polypterus > Polypterus senegalus. The sequence goes on from NC_053158.1 coordinate 194,461,251, forward strand.
GATGATGTCAGATGTCACAACATCTGTAAAGCCTGCATACAGGCAACACATTATTGGCTGTCAAAGAAAGGGGGACACTGTGCTGGTTAGCTCATCCCCCAAGTATGTTTGCCATCAGCTCCAGTAAGTAGTACTGTAATGAGACATTGGCTTTAGTAAGATAAGTTAAACTAAATAAGACAATGGATGTTATTCCTAACTAATATGTGGCTGTTGCATTCTCTCTTCTCTAAGCCATATTTGAAATGAAATACTGTATCCTCCACAACATGCATCTTTGACAGGTTTATTCCATTTCAGGTCCTCAGGGGGACCTATCTCTGCTGTCCTGAATGCAAAGTAAGGTCTATGCCTGCTGGGGAGGCACACCTGCTCACTCACGGCCAATTTAGAGTCTCCAAACACACACATAATTAGGAAGTTTGAGGAAAACCAGAATACAACAAATCTGAACTCTGACTCCTGCAGCTGTGAGACAGCAGTGGTGACCACTGCACCTCCCAGTCACGTATGTTGTGTTATGAAGAAGATCTCTCCATTCTGGTGGATTTTAAAACACTTGCGTTTATTGCCTCATTACAACAAATATGGAGATGTAGAAAGATTGCGTTTAAAATTTAATAGCAGCAGCAATTAAGAATACTATATGTTGCTTACTGTAAAGGAGCAAACTCAAGCCATCCACAAAACCAGGATAGATAGATAGATGGATAGTGTGAAACGCACTATATCACAGATAGATAGATAGATAGATAGATAGATAGATAGATAGATAGATAGATAGATAGATAGATAGATAGATATGAAAGCACTATATGATAGATAGACAGATAGATAGATAGATAGATAGAATATGAAAGGCACTATATGATAGATAGATAGATAGATAGATAGATAGATAGATAGATAGATAGATAGATAGATAGATAGATAGAAAGGCACTATATGATAGATAGATAGATAGATAGATAGATAGATAGATAGATAGATAGATAGATAGATAGATAGATAGATAGATAGATAGATAGATAATATCTTACTTGACCCAAGAGGGAAATATCATAATAAACTTAACCAACAATAGCCCCCCTCAAATACACACAGGACTTGTGCGGACAGTAGAAGAAATGGCTAAAGGTAAGAGAGCAGTCACAGTGTGGCACTATAAAGGCTGTAGGTATGAAGAAGCCCGAGTAATGTTTCTTGATACACTTCTGCTGAATAATTGTTTGGGTGAAGATACAATGCTATTGTTTCAGAGAGAGGAAATGCAGCATTGTTCATAATGGCCATTGGTTTTGTGTTCCTTCTCTCCTCCACTACCACCTCCAGCAGGTCCAGAAGGCATTCCATGACTGAGCCTGCTTTCTTAATCAACTCCTTGATTTGGTGGTCCTTCTTTTAAAGCCATGTGGAGAAGCTGGCCCACTACCAAGCCAATGACCTCACAAGACTTCTTCTTTTCACCTCTTGTACTTCTCACTCTGAACTTTGGCAGCTCTTTCTTCGATGAGTTGAATTTTTCTCTAGCTTGCCTCCTGACTTCAGGTTTCCTGGAGCACTCACTAATAGGGGCTTTAAGGTCTATCCAGACAGACTACATTTGAACCCAAATTTTTGACCATTGGGGGGGCACTAGTGTTTTTTTTACTTTCTTCATGTTTGCACACCTGTGGACCCTGATGGTTCAAAGCAAATGAAACATCCAAGCAGACTGACGCCGGACTAGCAGGCAAAAATGACGAGAGCTTAACATGACTTAGCTGGACAACAGCGCCTGCTGCTTCAATCTACTGATATATGAAAAGGAGTTTTGTGTGCCTTTATAGGGGGTTGATGGGAGAGGCCTGATCGAGAGTGGAAGTGCAGCACAACAGCACAGAGAATCAAAGGGCTCTTGTTTAACTCCTGCTTTTTTGCCTTTTCTTCATAATTGAACTGTCCACCTTTACTAAGAAGACAAGTCAGATATGACAGCCTTAATGGTTATAACACAGCAAGGAGTTACTGCAATTCTGGAATCCACTCAGACCCAAAAAGAACAGATTCTCGACTCGCTTAAGTGCAATGGGACAGTCAGCAATGACAACAAGACCACCATTTAAAAAACACATAAGTCTTTACTTTGTTTCCCTAACCCATTTTTCAAATATGCCCAGGCAATGCCAAGCACTTCAGCTAGTATGTATATAAAATAAAATATCTGCCTGTCTGTATGTTTCTATACTACATCTTTTGACCAATCTGCATCATTCCTCTCGGACCAAACAGACAAGACAAACTTCTTTGTAACCCAACATTTTGACTCTAGGGGTCCCAGTGTTTTTTTTTTTTTTTCCTGCATGTTACACTTTGCACACCAGTGCCACCTGCTGGCACAGAGCAAAGAGCAAATGAAACATCTGATGAGCCTGATGCCAGACTAGCAGACAAAATGACCAGACCTTAACATGACTTACCCAAGCAACGGTGAGTGCTGCCCACTGTAATATAAAAAGAAGTGTTGTACATTTCTGCAGGAGTGTGTTGGGTGAGGCCCGATCAAGAGTGGAAGTGCAGTGCAACACCACGGACAATCAAAGGGTGGTTGTTTAACTTCTGTTTTGTCTGCTTTTCTTCGTAACGTACAAACTGTCCACCTTGAGCTAACAGGATGAGTCAGAGTTGACAGTGTTCATAGTTACAACCCAGCATGGAGTTACCGCCATATTAGAATCCAATCAGACCCAAAAAGAACAAATTCTCAACTTATGAGAGAAGAGACATAAATACAGAGGCTGTGTGGATGGCGAATGGGACAGCTAGAAATGTGTCACATAGATAAGTAAGTACAGCCCATGAAGTGTTTTTATTCTCACATATCTGTACATATGAAGATTTGATCTTCATTTAAATAGTGCCTATAGATAGAGATGATACAATATAACAAGCATAATGCCACGTTTATATGTTGTAGTCACTGCCTAACCCGGTTTGCCCTGGACAGGGCCGTTATCGGGATGAGTCAGACTTGACAGTGTTCATAGTTACAACCCAGCATGGAGTTACCGCCATATTGGAATCCAATCAGACCCAAAAAGAACAAGTTCTCGACTTATGAGAGAAGAGACATAAAGAGAGAGGCGGTGTGGGTGGCGAATGGGACAGCTAGAAATAACATCAGGGTCACCTTTGAAAAAAAACATAAACCTTTACTTTCTTTCCTTAATCCAGCGTTTCTCAACCTTTTAAGTATTTGTGACCCGAGTTTTCATGACAGTTTTAATTGCGCCCCTCCTAACATTTTTTTGAAAGGAGCCCACTAATACCAATTTGTTCTTTTTTAATTAATGATATATCATAGATGCATATTTTATTATACCTACTTAACTTTTATCGACATTTATCTAACTCTATATTCATTTTTCTAGTATCAGAATGTAGTTTAAGTTGATTTGTTTTGGTTTCAATAGATGTATTTTTTGATATTTTTGATTCTTGTTTGCACATATTCGTGCCCTGCTTTTTGTTACTTCGCGCCCCCTAGGGGCACAGTTTGAGAACCACTGCCTTAACCTATTCTACAAATATGCACGGGGCAATGCAATCAGACCCAAAAAGAACAGATTCTCGACTCTTAAGTGCAATGGGACAGTCAGCAATGACAACAGGACCACCATTTAAAAAACACATAAGTCTTTACTTTGTTTCCCTAACCCATTTTTCAAATATGCCCGGGCAATGCCAAGCACTTCAGCTAGTATGTATATAAAATAAAATATCTGCCTGTCTGTATGTTTCTATACTACATCCTTTGACCAATCTGCATCATTGCTCTCGGACCAAACAGACAAGACAAACTTCTTTGTAACCCAACATTTTGACTCTAGGGGTCCCAGTGTTTTTTTTTTTTTCCTGCATGTTACACTTTGCACACCAGTGCCACCTGCTGGCACAGAGCAAAGAGCAAATGAAACATCTGATGAGCCTGATGCCAGACTAGCAGACAAAATGACCAGAAATATCATAGATGCATATTTTATTATACCTACTTAACTTTTATCGACATTTATCTAACTCTATATTTATTTTTCTAGTATCAGAATGTAGTTTAAGTTAATTTGTTTTGGTTTCAATTGATGTGTTTTTTGATATTTTTGATTCTTGTTTGCACATATTCGTGCCCTGCTTTTTGTTACTTCGCGCCCCCCTAGGGGGGCCCGCCCCACAGTTTGAGAACCACTGCCTTAACCTATTCTACAAATATGCACGGGGCGATGCCAAGTACTTTGGCTAATATATACAAGAGGGTACCCAAAAATAACCGGAATCTGTACCTAGCGTGCAATCTCGACTTAGTTGTGAATTTCGCCGCTAGGTGTAGCACACTTACAGTATTCTGTGGCAGTCTGCCCAGTGGCGTTGGTCTGTATTGTTCACACGACATTCCGTGTCGGTTTTTCTTGGCTTATTAAACGTGTTCTACAATTTTTGTGACGAGTGATCATAAAGAACAACGAGTCTGCGTTAAATTTGGTTTTCTCTTGGGGAGAACAGCTGCCTAAGGTGTAGTGAGGCTTGAAACTGCTTTTAAAGAGGAAGCTTTACATAAACGTTTACGTCAAGCTTCCTCTTTATAAAGCAGTTTCACGGGTCTACGAGTGGTTTTCGCGTTTCAAACGAGGGGAGATGTCACTTGAGGAACAACCGAGATCTGGCCGACCTTCCAGAATTAGCTATGATGAAAATCTTGAAAAAGTTCGCAATGTCATTTACGAAGATCACCGTCGGACTATTGAGGAGATTTCTGAACTGACTTGTGTGTCTTGGAGTTCTTGCCACCTTCCCTACTCGCCTGATCTTTGCTCCGTGCGACTTTTTCTTGTTCCCGCATATGAAAAAAAAGAACTCAAAGGAAAGCGTTTTTGTACCTTGGACGAAGTCAAACAAAAATCGCTGCAGGCCTTGGACAACGTTCTTCTTCAGCAATTCCACCAGTAGGGAAAAACAGTTGGGACAAAAGCATTCATTTATATGGAGAGCACTTTGAAGGAGACTAAAGTTTCAGTAAGAAAAAATGATTGCAATTTTTTTTTTTCAGTTCTGGTTATTTTTGGGTACCCCCTCGTAAGCAGTATCTGAAATTGAATTCCTGTATGTTTCTATACAATCCTACACCCTTTGACCTCTCCAGACAACAGTTTGCATAGTTGCACTCTAAGACCTTAAGAAGAAGATAGACTTCTTTGGAACCCAAAAAAATTGACCCTTGGGGTCCCAGTGGATTTTGTTTTTAGTTCATTTGTGCTAGTTTGCACACCAGTGCCACCTGCTGGCTCAGGGTAAGTGAAACATCCGAACAGACTGATGCCAGACTAGCAGACAGAATGACCAGAGCGTAACATGACCTACCTGCGCAACGCCGTGTGCTGCTTCTGTCTCTTGTAATATTAAAAGGAGTGTTGTGCGCTTTTACCGGGAGCTGTTGGGCGAGGCCTCAGCGAGAGTGGAGGTGCAGCGTAACACAAAGGGGAATTAAAGCGTTGGTGTTTAACTCCTGTTCTTTGTCAGCTTGTCTTCATAATTGAACTGTCCACCTTGAACTAAGAAGACAAGTCAGACATGACAGCCTTCATGGTCACAACCAGGCAGGGATTTACTGCAATTCTGGAATCCAACTGGACTCAAAAAGAAAATCTGGACTCACGAGGGCAGAGACGTTGACAGAGAAACAGCGTGGATGACAGATGGGACAAGCAAGCAATAACAAAAGGGTCACCGTTTAAAAAAACACATAAACCTTTGCTTTCTCTCCTTAACCCATTCTACCAATATACCCGGGCAATGCCAGTTACTTCAGCTTGTCGTAAATTATAGCAACTCACGACCCAGCGGCTGACAAAAACAAAGGAGTCACATAACACGTCTTTTATTTATAACTCATACAAATGCGCTACATGGAAAAGTTTTTATTCATAGTTTTTAGGTCGTATTTTTTGAAAGGTGCTACAGTCTAAAGTAACATATTATTTATAATTTTTAGGTTGTTACCATATGGTACTATAAAAAACTTTTATTTATTTCTTTTATGAGATTATAGGAAGTTGCTATATAAAGTAAATTTTTTATTTATACCTTTTATGCAGTTTTTAGCCCCAATAAGCCTTTTTACTAAGGTAATTGTGATGTATATTTGAACACCTGGGGTTTTATACTCAGTGAATTATCATGAAATAAACATTAATGAATGTCGGCCATATGGTAGAGTGAACACAAGATTTTATTGAAAGCTAACAAAGTTTGACAGTGTTTGTCTGACATTTACAACACCAGTTATTTGGGATACAAGCTCCTTCTGTGGTTTCTTGAGCTATGGCAGTGAGAAGAGCTAAACATTGTACTTTTGTACATGGAAGGAATTTGATATTTCTAAGAGCGGTGGATATTTAGATAAAACACATCTGGTTTTGGTTAAGCCCAGCTTAGAGAATTGACAGTGGAGTTGTGCTGTAAATGAGACTTAATGCTCTTTTGTAGGCTGCCGTACACAGAAGTGCATGACGCCACTATGTACTCTTGTGTTCCTAAACATTTTATTCAGGAGGATCTCACAACAGTAAACCTCTTTCCAACATTTAAAAAAAAAAATGTACATTTATCACATTCAGTCTCTCTTTTGATTTGACATAAAATAATTAAAGCTGTCTTATGGTAAGCATGGCGCCACAATGGTTGGTGTTGCTGCCTCACAGCTCCTGAGTCCTCAGCTTAGTCGGTGCCGATGTGGAGTTTGTCCGTTCTACCTGTCTGCCTGTGTCTACATGGCTGTTTCGCCTGGTCCTGTGGCTTTCCTCCCACATTCCACAGGCAGGCAGGTTAGCTTGTGGGTGTGTATGTAATTGATGGAATTGTACTTTGTGATGGCCTGGAGGTCCTTACAAGGCTGGGTTCTGTTTTGCACTCAGTGACAGCCTCTGGAAAAGTTAAGCCGAGGGAAACGAAAACCATGAGAAGAAATTTAACACACCTGTTCACCCCGATGCACCCTTACAGAAACTCGATTAGAGGACTCCTGCATGTCCAACAATATCTATCTATCTATCTATCTATCTATCTATCTATCTATCTATCTATCTATCTATCTATCTATTATATAGTGCCTTTCCTTTCTATCTATCTATCTATCTATCTATCTATCTATCTATCTATCTATCTATCTATCAAATATGCCTTTTCTATCTATCTATCTATCTATCTATCTATCTATCTATCTATCTATCTATCTAGCATGCATCCATACTACGTGCACTTCACAAGAGGTCATCCCCTTAAGCTAATCATGTTCTTGAATGGCCAATACTTAGATGTGAGACCATCTAGGAAAAGTTTGTGTTTATGTTGGAAGAGGTGTTGGTGAAGCCAGCAGAAGGAGCTAACCCTGTGGTCTGAATGTGGATCCCAATGCCCCAGTACAGTGACAGAGACACTGTGCTGTAAAAATGGCACCATCCTTCAAAAGAGACGTAAAGGTCCTGACTCTCTGTGGTCATAAAAGATACCCGAGCATCCTTTATAAAGAGCAGAGTGTATTCCGATGTCCTGTCTAAACTGGCCACCACAGCCTAGTCATTCTGGTCCCCTACTCATCCCAGAAAAGTGTGATATAAATGTAAAGAATTTATCTATCTATCTATCTATCTATCTATCTATCTATCTATCTATCTATCTATCTATCTATTATATAGTGCCTTCTATCTATCTATCTATCTATCTATCTATCTATCTATCTATCTATCTATCTATCTCTCTCTATCTATCTATCTATCTATCTATCTATCTATCTATCTATTATATAGTGCCTTTCATATCTATCAACAACAACAACAACAACAACATTTATTTATATAGCACATTTTCATACAAAAAATGTAGCTCCAAGTTCTTTACAAAATGAAGAATAGAAAAATAGAAGACACAATAAAAAATATAAGTCAACATTAATTAACATATAATAAGTAAGGTCCGATGGCCAGGGTGGACAGAAAAAACAAAAAAAAAACTCCAGAGGCTGGAGAAAAAAATAAAATCTGTAGGGGTTCCAGACCAAGAGACCGCCCAGTCCCTTCTATCTATCTATCTATCTATCTATCTATCTATCTATCTATCTATCTATCTATCTATCTATCTATCTATCTATCTATCTATCTATCATATAGTGCCTTTTCTATCTATCTATCTATCTATCTATCTATCTATCTCTCTATCTATCTATCTATCATATAGTGCCTTTTCTATCTATCTATCTATCTATCTATCTATCTATTTATCATATAGTGCCTTTCCCAGCTATCTTATCTTATCTGTGTAAGTGTACTAACCAGTGCCCTCTGCAGGGTTTGTTCTTGCCTTGTGCCCAGTAGTGCCACGATATCCCAACCCATGAAACATGAACAAGTTTAAGTGGGTTGGAAAAGATATTTATGAATGTATATAAAAAATAACTGCTAAGAAAAACAAAAGATCCAATTAAGTCGATCACCTTGTATTTCAGGATGCAGGTGAAGTGGTGCGCTCCTTTGTCGGGGGACTGGAGCTCATTGTTAACCTCCTGAAGTCAGACAACAAAGAAGTGCTTGCCAGTGTATGTGCAGCCATTGCCAAGATAGCTAAAGATGAAGAAAACCTCGCAGTTATAACGGATCACGGAGTTGTTCCAATGTTAGCAAAACTAACCAAAACAGTAAGTGGGTTTTTGTCACTTTTACTAAAGACGTTTGTGCACGTTTGCAGAAACATGAAGCTTTACTTATAGTCTTTTTTTTTTTGTTTTTACTTTTGAATACCCCTGAAAAGGTTTACATTTTTTTGTATATCTGAAACAATGTCTTCCAGACGGATGATAAGCTACGTCGCTATCTAGCTGAGGCCATTGGAAACTGCTGCATGTGGGGAAGCAACCGGATGTCCTTTGGAGAGACAGGAGCTGTGGCACCTCTGGTTCACTACTTAAAGTCAAGTGACGCTATGGTGCATCAGGCAACATCCGTGGCGCTGTTTCAGCTTTCAAAAGATGCCAACAATTGCATTACCATGCATGAAAATGGGGCTGTCAAGGTGAGTAATACATTGAAGCAAATCAAAATGGCCTGAATCTAACTACTTTAAAAAGAGGCGCACCGCGCTGTCTGTGGATCACACTTGCTCTCCTCGTGCGGGTCCATTTTTGCTAAGGACGTTTAATGTTTGTTGTACAGTTTTCCAGATTCAGTCTTTGTTGTTTTTGTAATGAATCAAGTTTTTGCATCCAACAGATCTATCATATAACGCTTTATTTTTCTACTGCCTACCAGTCTTATTGAGCTCTTCCTGTCTGTTAAATGGCATTTTCTTGTCTATTTCTTTGTATTTTTTTTCTCAATATCAATTGTACACTCACCGGCCACTTTATTAGCAGCGGGTTTGACCCCCTTTGGGTTTCAGATCTGCCATAATTCTTCATGGCGTAGATTCAGCAAGGTACTGGAAACATTCCTCAGGGATTCTGGTCCATATTGACATGATAGCATCGGGTAATTGCTGCAGATTTGTCAGCAGCACATCCATGATGAGAATTTCCTGTTCCACCACATCCCTAAGGTGCTCTACTGGATTGAGATCTGGTGACTGTGGAGGCCATTTGAGCCCAATGAACTCATCGTCATGTTGGAGACACGAGTTTGAGGTGATCTGAGCTTTGTGACATGGCGTGTTGTTCTGCTGGAAGAGGCCATCAGAAGGTACGGTCATAAATGGATGGACATGGTCAGCAACTATATTCGGGTACGAGGTCCAAAGTGTGCCATGAAAATATCAATTAACACCATTGCACCAGCAGCACCAGCCTGAACTGTTGACACAAAGGCAGGATGGATCCACACTTTCATGTTGCTGACACCAAATTCTGCCTCTACCATCCAATAGTAGCAGCAGAAATCGAGCCTCATCAGACCAGGCAACATTTTTCCAATCTTCTATTGTCCAATTTTGGTGAGCCAGTGTGAATTGTCGTCTCAGTTGCCTGTTCTTAGCTGACAGGAGTGTCACCCGGTGTGGTCTCCTGTTGCTGTAGCCCACCTGCTTCAAGGTTTGACGTGTTGTGTGTTCAGAGATGCTCTTCTGCACACCTCACTTGTAACGAGTGCTTATTTGAGTTACTGTTGCCTTTCAATCAGCTCAAACCAGTCTGGCCATTCTCCTCAGACCTCTGGCATCAACAAGGCACTCAGTGGATGTTTTCCCTTTTCTGGGACATTCTCTGTTAACCCTAGAGATGGCTCTGTGTGAAAATCCCAGTAGATCATCAGTTTCTGAAAAACTCAGACCAGTCCATCTGGCACCAACAAGCATGCCACGTTCAAAGTCACTTCTGTCCCCTTTCTTCCCCACTCTGATGCTTGGTTTGAATGTCAGCAGGTCAGGATCTTTACTTTCTTTGTTTTGACCCTGTCTTTTTTTTTCTGCTTTCATATTCTCCATCTTGCTCTGCATGTGTTTCATGTCTACGTTTTTTTTTGAGTCTTTTGAATTCCAGCTTTCATTTTCTCTAACCTGCTCTGCTTGTGTTTGCCCCCCTTGTTTTTTAACCTCTTTATGACGTTTTACTTTGTTTTCTACTCTTTGTCTTTTATTTCTGACCTTGCATTGTCCTGATTTTGTTTCAATGACACCTGGTCCGTGGTGATTACAGTGATCCCTCTCTACTGTATATCGCGCTTCGACTTTCGCGGCTTCACTCCATCGCGGATTTTAAATGTAAGCATATCTAAATAAATATCATGGATTTTTCGCTGGCTCGCAGATTTCTGCGGACAATGGGTCTTTTAATTTAAAGTACATGCTTCCTCAGTTTGTTTGCCCAGTTGATTTCATACAAGGGATGCTATTGGCGGATGGCTTAGAAGCTACCCAATCAGAGCACGTATTACATATTAACTAAAACTCCTCAGTGATATACGATGTGCTTCCCGCGCGGTGCTTGATTGTTTGCTTCTCTCTGTCTCTCTCACTCTCTCTGCCTGACAGAGGGGCTGTTTGCACAGAGGACACGGACACTCCTCTAAAAAATGCCGCTTTATTGCGGTGCTTCTGCATACTTAAAAGCACGTATTGATTTTTTGATCGTTTGCTTTTCTCTCTCTCTCTGACATTCTCTGCTCCTGACGGCGCTCCTTTGAAGAGGAAGACATGTTTGCATTCTTTTAATTGTGAGAAAGAACTGTCATCTCAGTCTTGTCGTGGAGCACAGTTTAAACTTTTGACTAAAGGGAGTTATTTCATGTCTAGAGGGCTCTAATAATGTTAACAGTGTGGGAGAGTTTATAAGGGCTTAAAATATATAAAAATAACCATACAAACATATGGTTTCTACTTCGCAGATTTTCATTTATCGCGGGGGGTTCTGGAACGCAACCCCTGCAATCGAGGAGGGATTACTGTATTTTCCCTTTTTTGAGTAATGATTTCTGTTTGTTTGCGCAAATGCGATCTTCACTTTCTTTTTTTTATACTTTTTTTAATTTTCCTACTTCCATATTCTTTAACTTTCTCCACATGTGCATCGCACCGTTTTTTTTTTTTGAGCCTTTCGAACTCCACTGCTTTCGTAATCTCTAACCTGCTCTGCATGTGTTTAGCGCCAACGTTTGTGAACGTCTTTAAGAAGTTCTACTTTGTCTTTTAATTCTGAGCCCGATTGGACGTGCTTTTTTTTCAATTCCACTTGTTACGGGCTGATAATTAATTTCCTTATTTTCTGAATTTGCACCTCGATTATTTTTTCTTTTTCTTTTTTTTCTCTCCAACGCTTTTGAGTCTCTTTTCTCTGTGCTGCTTTCTTCTTCACTTAGTCGTCGACGTTTCATTTCTAACGTATTGTCCTTATACGCTTTATATGCGCTGAGAGCCTGGATCTCTGTGTGCTCAAGGCCAAAACACGACTGAGTGATTTGCTGCCCGCGCTCTTATTTGATATTGATTGTAAGTAGGGCGTGTCTTGTAAGAATCTCATGTTCTTCGTCATCACGAGACGGTCTTGGGTCAATCTCTTGGCACAAAGTCTCATGTTCAAGGTCCCCGCCAGACGCTCCGTGGCCATTCTCTTTAGTCTCGCGGGTCTTTTAAGTGTCTTCCGTGATCTTCACATGAAGATCACGTCTCGTATCCCTAGTGTTTCTCTCCGGGATTTTTTTTCATAATAGAGAGATATTGTGCCGGGGATTTGTAATACTGTGTTTGTCATCCAATATATTACTACACATGATTTACATTTGAATATTGTGTTGCTTGTGTTTAACCATCGATTGGGGGGCAATATTATTTGTCAGAGGTACGGCTTGGTAGATTGAAGTTTTCCTCAGTAATTTATCCAGGCCACGGGACCTGATAGTGTGGCTGCCGGCCGGGTTAGGGGTCGGCTGTTAAAAGTTAGTGCACCCTACCTCCCCCTGGTCGGACGTAGAATTGCCATTATTCAAGCCCTTTAGTTGACTCCTATTGGCATGTGAGTGACAAGTTGAAAGTATTTAGAGAGAGAGAAAGAGAAGTTAGGACCAGACGCTGATACAGCGCATTGCCGCACCCACCATATGACAAACCAACTCAGGGACCCAGATTAGGACCACAGTCGAGTGCAGCCACCTCAGCACCACACTAGTTCAGATGGCTGGAGTGCCAATCCTGCCACCGGCCCCCAGGTTTTTCCCTGCAGTTTGGGGGGCCTACATGCAGGACTGGACACAAATTAACAGGTTAAGGGCCTTGCTCAATCTCTTCTGGTATTTACGGGATTCAAACCGGCAACCTTCCGATTACCAGCGCAGATCTCTTGCCTCAGAGCCACCACTCCGCCATTTAGACATAAAAAATTTAAACTGAAGTACACATTGTAATATTTCAAATATTTAATGCAACCATTCTTTTTCATTATGTGTACATCCACCTCATTACGTAAATCTTTACATTTCTTGTGAACACCTCAAATGAGTGCGGCTTATTTTATTACCTTGGAGTGCTAGCAGCTAAGGAAACCATTGCTGATACTTTTAGCCACCACTGACTTTTAGGTGAATGTGCTTCAGCCGCCGTTTATATTGCTGCATAAATCAAAGTCCATTTCATGAAAGAGAGTTCTATTCATTTTGAAAAATGACCCAACAGGATGTTTTAATTTGGCCTTGTCGTACAGCAAAGTGACAGCCTTCCCTGCCGACTTAGTGGGCTCAGTTCATAAATCTCATGGCATTCTGGCTGATACCACAGTGAATGTCTCACCCTGTCATAGTCACCGGTTTCATCTTCATGTGGTCAGCATACCAACACAAAAATACGAAAGCAATCCACATTACTACGGTGTCACCTCTGAAACCCCGGCTTCATTTAATGTTTCAATAGCAGTCTTTGTTCATAAAAGTGGCATGGCGGTGCAGAGCTTAGCACTGTTGCTACATGGGGCCAGCATCCTGGATTCAAATCTTGTGTTCAGTCATCATCCTGGTGAAGTTTGTGTATTCTTCCAGTGTCTGCATGTTTTTCTCTGTGTGTTAGGACACTGTGTAACACTAGATGGCGCTATACCAGCGCTTAACCCGACACGCAGACACTGGCAACACATTTTAAAACACCAAGAAGCTGTTTAATTTCTTTTGCCTTCTTGTACAGTGCCAAAAGCACCTCCACCACAATAACCAAATGCACAAAATAATACTAAAATCTCTCCTCCACACCTCCCAGCAAGCTCTGTCCACTACCACCCAACTCTGGCTCGGCTTGTTGGGTTCCAATCAGTCCTTTAAATAGTCTTTGACCCGGAAGTGCTTCTGTCCTTCCGACCATGTGACTGCCTGGCATTTCCAGGTCAAATGAAGAACTGAGATTTTCTTCAACTCGGAAGTACTTTGGGCCTTCCGTCCTCGTGACCATAGCCATATATGCCATATATAGACAGACGCCGCATTCACTGTGTTGCCCAGTCGACACGATACGTCAGCGAGTCTGCCATATTTCGAGTGGCAAAAGTGCCATTTAAACTAATACAGTAATCCCTCGCTGTATCGCGCTTCGACTTTCGCGGCTTCACTCTATCGCGGATTTTAAATGTAAGCACATCTAAATATATATCACGGATTTTTGCTGGTTCGCGCTTTCTGGACAATGGGTCTTTTAATTTAGGTTACACGCTTCCTCAGTTTGATTGCCCAGTTGATTTCATACAAGGGACGCTATTGGCGGATGGCTTAGAAGCTACCCAATCAGAGCATGTATTACATATTAACTAAAACTCCTCAGTGATATAAGATATGCTTCCCGCGTGGCGCTTGTTTTGTTTGCTTGTCTCTGTGTCTCTCACTCTCTCTGCCTGACGGAGGGGGTGTGAGCAGAGGGGCTGTTTGCCTAGCGGATACGGACGCTCCTCTACAAAATGCCGCTTTATCTCGGTGCTTCTGTATACTTAAAAGTACGTATTGATTTTTTGATTGTTTGCTTTTCTTAGCGAGCGCTCTCTCTGACATTATGTGCTCTTCACGGTGCTCCTTTGAAGATAAGATATGTTTGCATCCTTTTAATTGTGAGAAAGAACTGTCATCTCTGTCTTGTAATGAAGCACTGTTTAAACGTTTGACTAAAGGGTGTTATTTCATGTCTAGAGGGCTCTAATAATGTTAACAGTGTGGGAGAGTTTCTAAGGGCTTAAAATATATAAAAATAACCATACAAACATATGGTTTCTACTTCGCGGAAATTCATTTATCGCGGCAGAGTCTGGAACGGATTAACCGCGATAAACGAGGGTTGACTGTACATGTAGAAATGGAAACCGGGTTTTCTAATGTAAAAACAATAACGTTTAAAACAGTATCGTTTACATACAACAGATTTTGGCGAATCGTTTACATGCAATTATTTATATTCATTTATACACTAAAAATGGTAATTATTAAATAATAATAATTATTATTATTATTAAATAATTCCTCCCATATAAGTAACATTTCTCGGACTGCCTTCTTCCAACTCAGAAACATTTCTAGACTTCGTCCTGTTCTTACGCAACACAGTACTGAAGTATCGGTTAATGCCCGAGTCACCTCACGTATAGATTACTGTAATGCTATTCTATCTGGCATCCCACAAAAACGTATCCATCGCTTACAACTTCTTCCAAATTCTGCTGCCAGGATAATAACCTGCTGTTCTAAATCCACTGAACATATCACACCGATTCTCTCTCAACTTCACTGGCTCCCTGTTAACTACAGAATCCGATACCCAATATCGCTCTTAACATTTTAAGCTCTCCACAACCTCACTGATCTCCTCCAGACTGACACTCCTCTCGCTCACTCAGATCCTCATCTACAGCTCGACTTTCTGTATCACACGTCAGACTCAGTGCTATGGGAGCTCTAGCGTCTCTCATTGTGCTCTTCCCTCTCATATTCGTCAGCTCGATTCAATAACACATTTTAAAACTGCCCTCCAAACTTATCTTTTCAAGCCGGCATGCCAATTGTGAATTTTGCACTATTATTGCCTATTATTGTTATCTTTGTTTGTTTGATAATTATTGCTTTTTGATTTATCATTGGCTTGTTTTAATTCTACTAATGTTGTTTAATTTTATTGTCAGGTGACCCTGGGGTCATTAGTTTATAAAATGGGATTTTCTAATGGCCATAGCATATAACCAAAACAATTGTTCAGCCTTACCTATGAAATGTAACCTCCCGGGATCTGGTTTGGAGCGTACAGCAGTTTGTACAATCCCAAGCAGCACATTATTCATTACTTCACTCCACAGCAGTGCCACTTGCAATATGGCGGCGGCATTGACATATGATGCTGCTGGTCATGAAACGTCTAGTAATTCAATGTCTATGCTCGTGATTGCCTCATACTTCTGGGCTATAAAGGAAAGAATACGTCCCCACGTCCTTCGACAGCTCCTCCTGACGGCATCCAACAGGCCTGAGAAATCAAACTCCATGTCCCAGGATGCCCTGCTGGAATCCGGGGCACAGCTACACTCCAGAGGAGCTGCCATCTAGCGGTCTGGGAGAAGCAGTGTCAGCAAGTAGCTGCCGTCCCCCATCCTTCCATTCCAAGGGAGTCCCTGCCGGGTTGAGCTGCCGGCCATCCATTGCAACTGTTAGAATGATGTGTATGTGAGCTGCTCAGGGATGGCAGACATTTTACTATGTTACGTTATTTAATAACAGGGCAAAAAAAATACCACCTGTTGTTATTAATTCTTGAAACCAGGCATAGCTTTTAACTCCGATTTGCTGAGATTTATTATTTGTTGCATTGTTTGCATGTTCAGTATCAGTATTCAATTCTGTATACTCTTCCTTGTGTTTACTACTAGCTGTCCCCTGCGGCGGAGCTCATGTAGTAGTGAAACAGGACAAACTTTAAAAATCAATAAAAGAAAATGTAATAATTTGTATTGAGAAGAATTTATATTGGTAGCTTTCATATCCGAGGGCCTCTTGATACACAATATTTTTGTTTTTGCCATTGGGGCGAGAATGTAGCTGTGATCTTTTTACCAAAAACTGTAAAAAGAGGGTAAGGTATCTCTGGCCAAGCGAATGGTAGGTACGCTCCAAAGTCAAACGTCGCCACTGTATCTGATCGTCTGGTGGGAGAGCGTCCCCCATGTGTGGAGAAGAACACATTGCCGTGATATCTCTGCCAATGATCAGCTACCCTCTAAAACACACATAGCTCTGATCTCTCTCTCAAAAACGTCAAACGTTACTCCTTAACAATCTCCAGATGATAATGTCTGCTGAACAAACAGGTATCGCTAGATAAGTGGAGGCAAGGTGCACTCCAACACGCGGCGAGAGGTAGAGCGACTCAAACTTAGGCTGGTGCGAGTGAGGAGAGCCCATTCCGGCTCCCTACTCCTGAGATCCCACCACCCTCCCCTCAGGCCCGCTGTGTCTCTCTCAGATTCGCATGAATAAATCGGTGCTGCAACTCTAATACTTAGCGCAATGAGAGAAGTCGCAAAATCAACCGGAATGTTCAAGCAAATTATAGAAAAAAACCTGATCTAAATCCGTTAAGTAGTTCATTCGTGAAAACTGGACAGACAGACAGACAGACAGATGTTGAATTTTATACATGTGCTGCTCTGCCAGGCTCAAGAAATTGAACATCTTTTAATTTTCAGGAGTGAAGGCTGCATGGGGACTTAATCCAGGTCTTCAAAATTCTCAAAGGCATTGATAAAAGTGCTAAATGAGGAGTCTTTGAATTGTATACGTGACAGTAATGACCTCTACACTGTAAAAAAAAAAATAATGTTAAATTTACAGTAAAGTACTGGCAGCTGTGGTTGCTAGAGTTTTACTGTAAAAAAGAAGGTGACAATATTCTAGGTCTACGGTATAACTTTGTAGTAAATAACTGTTTTTTCTTTACAACACATTCCAATAGAAGTGAATGTTTAACCATAACCTGATATCCATGCACTATAATATACTAGCCGTATACTGTATAGAAGTGAAGTGAAACAGGACAGTGAGGAGGGCCTTGCCTGGCTCCCCACTCCTGATGTCACGCTTCCCCTTCTCCTCGGTCCACAGCCTCTGTCTCTCAGATTAGCGTGAATATATCGCTCCTGCAAATGAACTGTGATTCTTAGTGCAATGACAGAAGTCACAAAAACAACCAGAATGTTCAAGCAAGTTATAGAAACATCCATCCATCCATTTTCTAACCCGCTGAATCCGAATACAGGGTCACGGGGGTCTGCTTGAGCCAATCCCAGCCAACACAGGGCACAAGGCAGGAACCAATCCTGGGCAGGGTGCCAACCCACCGCAGGACACACACAAACACACCCACACACCAAGCACAATTTAGAATCGCCAATCCACCTAACCTGCATGTCTTTGGATTGTGGGAGGAAACCGGAGTGCCCGGAGGAAACCCACGCAGACATGGGGAGAATATGCAACTCACGCAGGGAGGACCCGGAAGTGAACCCGGTCTCCTAACTCTGGCAGCAGCGCTACCACTGCGCCACCGTGCCGCCCATTATAGAAACATCTAGTCGTTCTGTCATTTGCTAGCAGCTAAGCGGATGTAAGATGCACCTCAAGGCTGGCACGTGAGTGAGGAGGTCCCTGCCCTCCTCCCCTCAGCCCACTGCAATTTATTTGTGCAAATAAATTGGTATGACAAGCGAACTATGATATTTAGCGCAATGAGAGAAGTCACAATATCAACCGGAATGTTCAAGTAAATTATAGAAAAAAAACCCGACCTAAATCCGTGAAGTAGCTCTCTTGTTCGCTAGCTAAGTAGAGGTAAGGTACGCTGCGAGGCTGGCGCATGAGTGAAAGGGCCCGGCACCCGTCCCCTCGGCCCGCTGTGTGTCTCTCAGATGCGTACAGATAAATCGGTACCGCAAGTGAACTATGATACTTAGTGTGATGAGAGAAGTCGCAAAATCAACCAGAATGTTCAAGCAAAATATAGAAAAAAAACCCAACCTAAATCCGTTAAGTAGTTGTCTGGTGAAAAGCGGACAGACAGACAGACGTTGGATTTTATATATATAGAGAGATATGCCAATCAATAAACCATCAGAAAATACTGTCAGGATCAAACACCAGTACACAGTTTGCATCAGTAAAGTAACAACAACCAATAGCAAACATGTATCGTTTAATTATACACATTGTCTAAGGAAGTTACGGCACAGTGTCTGGTGGAGAAGTAACGTTTGCTTTTGTGCTGTGTGGGGTCCTACAGGTGTGCCAGCTTATCAGATACAACCCACCAAAAATCAGCTCCCATAACCTCAAAAAACCTTCAGCACGCGGGGAAAAATTACGTCTGCTAATTTTGTTTCATTTTTTTTCTCCCTCCTGTTCAAAGGTAGGCGGGTCACCAGGAACAATATGGTAAAAGGGGGCGTGTCCTTATGCAAATATTGTAACTTTGCTGTTACTGAAACAGCGCTTTACCGTTTTACATTTTTATCTTTGCTATTTAACAGTTTTACACTGTAAAATGAACAGAGATTAAGTGTTTAAGTGTAAATGTATCGGCACGTGGTATGTACAGTAGCATATTTTGAAGGTAGAAAAATATTGATTTTAAAAAAACTTGGTTGTAAAAAATAATGAAATGTTTTGTTTCAGATATACAGGTAATTTTCAGTAGAACATAATGTAACTTTCCTTTTTTCTGAAAACGTATTTCACTTTCATCATTCGGAGTATTTTTACCGTTAAATTTACTGTCATTGTGTAGCCTAAAAATAGATAGCAGGTCACACACAGTAGTCATAGTGGACTCGTCATTATCAACCTCCAGACAGCATTCAGAAGCCATTAAGAAGGCTAACAGAATGTCAGATTATATAGCGCCTTGATGTGTGGAGTACAAGTCACAGGAGGTGACGCTGAAGCTTTATAACACACTGGTGAGGCCTCATCTGGTGTCCTGTGTGCAGTTTGGGTCGCCAGGCTACAAAAAGGACATAGCAGCGCTAAAGAAGGTCCGGAGAAGAGCGACTGGGCTGATTGCAAGGCTATAGGGGTTGAATTATGAGGAAATAATAAAAGAGCTGAGCCTTTTAAGCAAAGGGGGATTAAAACAGCAGAAAGACCAGAAACAGAGGAGGATGGAAGCCGCGTCGAGGGTCTGAGGAGAAAGAACTGAGCTTGAACAGCCAGGAGAAGCTGAGACCCTGGAGGGCCTGCACTCGGTTGAATATCTTGTGTGGAATTTGTTCGCAGTGATTGGTCCTTATTTAACATTTAAAATGCAAAAAGTTTACTCAGGCATCATATCTGACATCATTGCTCCCGGCTTATTACTAAGGAGGCCATTTGATAAAATGGCTGTGACTTCTTACGAGCCGTTTCTTGAATTAATTTATTAGAAAGCAAGCATTACTAATCTGTTTTCCACTTAATTTCCTCTTCTAGGCTTAATAGAGTGAATTATTTATATCATTACAAATGCTGGAGATGGAGCTTACATATTGAATACGGTACTGAGGAGAATCGCACACATCAGTGAAATCATAGAAATTAAGTTTACTGTACGTGGGTGTAGAACACTTCATGAGAGCTTTAAGGATAAAGCAGACTTCTGGCACCAATATTGAACATTTACTCAGACAGTCTTGTGGGTTGGAAAACTCATGAAGTCAGTTCAAATATATGTAACATTACAAAGAAAATAATACATTATGAAATCTTATGAAAGAATTCTGAACGTGTTTTACTTGCTCTGACAAATTACATTAATTTATTAATATCAAGGCATAAACAGCTGCTCTTTGAAGACTTGTCAAAGAAATTACATTCACTCTTCTCATCTCTGTTAGCTTATTGAAAAGGAGAATTGATATTAGGAAAGCTTAGAAGTGAAAGTTTAAACAAATGCAACCTATATGGTATAAATACAAAAAAATGAAAGTGAAGAAAGTAAAACATCAGCATGAAAAATCAATAATGGGCAGTTTCCCTACCAACGGAGTAGTGAATTATGTCATGTGGGCCTCTTTGAAATGCGGTTATTCATTATTAGAGCATAAAATCACAGTCATATGCTACACTTTGACTTGAATGAGCCTGTTTGTATTGTAGTCAAAATAATTACACTGGATTGGAGTCATGATTTTACGTACATAGTGGAGCAAATTTCCTTGATGAGAGTTTTTGTCATTCCTGTTCTCGGAGCCAACGTCTAAACATCTCGTCATCTCTTTTCATGGTGTTGAGAGTGAAGATTAGTTTTTCCTTATTGTAATTTGAAAGGCTGGAAGATACAGATGGTCTTCTCATAATCAACCAAAATACTTTTATCCTTCTTCTTTCTATATGTTGCTTTTCTACTGCCCTTCTCCATTACTGTGTAGAGAAACAGACATACAGATAGCTAGATAAGGCATTCTGCGATAGATAGATAGATATTGAAAGGCACTATATAAGATAGATAGATAGATAATGAAAGGTACCAGATAATAAATAGATAGATAGATAATGAAAGGCACTATACAGTATGTTAGATAGATAGATAGATAGATAGATAGATAGATAGATAGATAGATAGATGGATAGATAGATAGATAGATAGATATTGAAAGGCACTATATAACATAGATAGATAATGAAAGGCACTATATGATAGATGGATAGATAGATAGATAATGAAAGGCACTATATGATAGATAGATAGATAGATAGATAGATAGATAGATAGATAGATAGATAGATAGATAGATAGATAGAAAGGCACTATACAATAAAGCATTCTGCAACAGATACTTCTACAATTGCTACTTTACTTTTTATTCATGCAGCTGCAGAGTCCGATTTATTCAAATTTACTTTTATAATAATTGTTAAATATATTATTAATTTGACTTCATTTGTTGTTGATGGTTCTTTAATTTATCTGTACTAATAAAAGGCAAAGCCCTCACTCGCTGACTCACTCACTCGTCAGCTTACTTACAAAAATTAGGCAGGTTTCATTTTGAAATTCTACGCATAATGGTCATAACTGGAACCTACTTATGTACATATATACCAGCCATAGCCTGCAGCTCGGTCGCCGTGTGAGGCGGAGTTGCGTCCCTCATCGTCACGCCTCCCATGTAATTGAGTGCCTGCCCATATAAGGCCGCCCGTCAGCAGCAATCCAATAGAAACACTCTACCGCTAAATATTCGCGGGTGAAGGACTGTGCTTATGCAGACGAAGATGAGATGGTCAGGGTGGTGTTTTGAACAAACTCAGCGAAACTGCGAGAGAAACTTTTAAGTGCCGGGGTCTTAGCTACTGTAACATTAAATAAAGCCGTGGACATCGCACGAGATAGCACAAGCACAGCTCAGAACCTTCGATGCATGTACTCCGAGCGGCTCATGTCAACTGACTGTGAACACAGTACGCAGACAAAAAGCAAGAGCTCCAAAGAGCGCTGAACAAAAAACGCATTACACAATTGAGAAGGCAGCAAAAGAACATGAAGCGAGTGACGCATACAAGCATATTCATAAGTGCAGCTACTGCGGAAACAAACCACACGGTGGAAAAAGTCAATGTCCAGCTAAAGGAAGACAGTGTAAAAAAAACCATGCATGCAGTGTGTCAGGTCTCAGATAAAGAAGACGAGCTGTTTATTGATGCAGTAGGAAAGGAATCGGTGAATGAAACCTGTTATCTTTACAACGGTTGACAAACACGGAATATAACTTGAACACAACACATCCTACAAATACAAACCTGACTGAAAGAAATAATGATAATCAAATCCTTGATGACAGCAACACTCATAACAGTGACAAAACAATTACTTTGACAATCATGTTACGTTGTTTTTAAAATGTTTCCTTTGCTTTTTCATAACTTCTTTAACACACTACTTCTCTACTGCGAAGCGCGGGTATTTTGCTAGTATAATATAAAAATATAATCATTGTCTTGTGGTTTACTCCTCAGATATCTATCCCTTTATCGGAGTATACGAGAAAGTCGACGGGAGACCACTCCTATTTTTTTATATAATGTGATAATATTTTCTATTCTTTTGGAATTTCCCCAAGGTGAAGAGATTTTCTTAAAGTATGCATCAATGGTTTATATCTGTACTCACTAAGCTCCTTAAGAACTCGAGGATGTCCTGGTGAGTTCTTTGATTTCAGCCTATTTAATCACAGCAGCCCCTCTCTCTCTACAATTTCCAAGTCACTCAGTTCCTCCATAGCAGTCTCTATTACTGATGGAGTTTATCCAATTCTTCACATGTGAAAACCTCAGAAAAATGCAAGCTTAGAGGATCCACTGTTTAACTCTCCGTACTGTATATTTTATTCCTCCTTTACTGTTCCTGATGCACCTCACTTCCTCCTTGACTGTTCTTTTATTACTAAAATACTGAAAGAATCTCCTTGGGCCTTCTTTCATCTTATTTACACTGTTTCTCTCCAACTGCCTTTTATCTTTCTTGATGGTTGCCCACATGGTCTTATACGCATTATGAATCACATTGGAGTTATTAGTCTTATACTCCTTATAAAGCTGGTTTTTCCTTTGCAGCTTCTTTTCCATCTCTTAATAACACATTGCAGAGTTTTTTTTTTTATTTCCTACTAATTCCAAATTTTGGGATGTACCCATCTTGCGTTATATGAAAAACATTTTTAAACCTGTTTAACTGCTCCTCAACTGTCTCCACACTTATTTTAGTTCGTCCCTTTAAGACTTTCCCACTTTCGGTAGTTTCCCCACCAAAGTTAAATGTAACTGTTTTAGTCGCTGGATCTGTGCTCTTCCAAACCACTGACAATCTACTCTGTATATATAAAAAGATTTGCTAAATCGTTCATGTTTTCATGCACCGCTCATTTGTCTTCAAATCCGTACATCATATAGTATACATTATAGATTCTTAATTTTAATTTTTAATTTTTATCTGCACTTCATGTAGTTACACTGTGGACCCTGAGCTTTGCAATTTTGTCTATCTGTATATGGTTGAGATACTTTGATACTTGATTTGAGATGCCACATGGGCTGAATGGGCATCCCGGCCAGGAGAGGGGATAGTTCCTTGCCCGGGTGAAAGACTTCTAATGGATAGATAAGCATCCCGGCCAGGGAGAAGAAAGGGATCAGGGACTGAAAGGGAAAAGTATTGCTGTTTTTTTTTTTTACTTCCCCAGCATGCTAGATGGCAGCAGCCCCGGATATCGGTGCCCAGTGGAAAGTCAACAGGGCATGCAGGGAGATGTAATCCGGCAGAGCAGCCCTGCTGGGGTCAATGGGTGCCACAAGAGATGAGCTAGCTCCCTGCTGTGATGGACGTCCGTATGACCTGGAAGCGCTTCCATCGGGCAGTGGCCCTGACACCGGAATAACTCCAGAGTCTTTACTGAAAGAAACCGCACTCCCTAGCCAGGCGATTTAGAGGTGGGAGGAGGAAGGGCAACACTCCACTGGAGGAGGGCAGTGTGGTGAGAAGAGCTGGAAGGAGAAGAGATTTTGCGGATATTGGCGAGAGAAACCTGTGTTTTGTGCTTTTCCAACTATGGAAAGGATACTGGTGAATAAACCGACCTTTATTTGAACCCGTGTTTGTGTGTTCGGGTTGGGGTTTGCCTCCCCGGTTTCCATCACAACATCTACAGTGAACCCTCATTTATCGCGGTTAATCCGTTCCAGACTCTACCGTGATAAATGAATTTTCGCGAAGTAGGATTCTTTATTTATAAATCGAATATTTTCGCAGTTAGAAAACCTGTTTACGACCTTCTAAATACGTTTTTTAACATTATTAGAGCCTTCTAGACCTTAAATAACACCCTTTAGTCATCATTACACTCGTATTACCCAATATATTAGACAAAATAAGACATATTAGACGTTACAAATATCATATTATTACTAGGCTCACCCGCCTTTTAAGACTTTTATCCTCAATTTTTGTGCGCTCCATGTGTACATCAGGCATGTAAGTGTAGGGAATGAGAACATCAAAGTGCCCATTCATAACATCTCCCGAAAACCTACGTTTTTTTTTATCCCCTCGAGTGCCTGTCCAAAGTCGTACAATGTCAGCCCGAATCTGTACCGCTAAAGACGGAGTTTCATGCACTAAATAAGCTATAGATGAGAATAAGCAAGCACCATCTCCCCTGATATTTATTACACGGTGATGCATTTGTACTCCATCAACATTAATTATTTCCAGAGACATAATTTTGTCTATTTTTTCAGCGCATTGCGCACAAAAGCAAGAGAACGATGGGAGCACCACAACTCTGCTCACTTTGCTTTGTACCGCAAGCCGCAAGTAGTAAGTCTGTGATAAGCGGAATACCACTTTCTATAGTAGATTATTGTACTGTACATTTAATTGCACACAAACACACACAGTTCTTACACACAACCACAAACCTATGAAGGCACGACCTCAGTAGGAGAGTCTTCAGGTGGTGCAGTATCTTCAGCAGGTGCGTCGTTGTCTTCTTCCGCTGAAGGAGTACTAGGAGTAGGCAGTGGGTGTCTGGGTGCGCGGCTGAAGAACATCTTGATAGGTAGTGAGGAGGCTTTTGTAGGGTATTGCCATCTTTAATCATATCCAAGAGTTTCACCTTCTCCTGGATAGTAAGCATCTTCCTCCGGCGCTTAGTTTTATTGTCAGAAGGCTTAGAAAAAGCAGCACGTTTAGGAGCCATCGTAGGGCTTAGATAAAAGTTCTCAGAAAGCACATGTGTAGTGACATAAGCATGTATGAGAAAAAAATCGCGATAGAGTGAAGCCGCGAAAGTCGAAGCGTGATATAGCGAGGGATCACTGTATATATATATCTCTTTTTTCATCCTCATTAGGAGAATGCAACAATAATACTCTCATGTCAAAACAACCAATTGAACGTGAATACGTCAAAAAAAACATACATTATATACATCTGTTCCGCTGAGAACAGCAGTGGTTGAGTTGTGCGTTTGCACAGGTGGCGCAGTAGAAATGTGGCAGTCTTATAATAAGGAGATTGTGAGTTTGCATCTGGCATCCTCTCTGTGTGAAATATTGTTAAAAGGGTTACTTTTCTTTTTCATTCAACAAAAAATTCCACCGTGTGCTGATAGCGAGTGAAGCGAGCTGTCTATGGAGTGTTGGGCCGCCATAGGCAGCCAGGGGGGTACACCCGTAGTTGTTATATATTATGGTCACTCGACCCTAGTGGTTCAATCATCTCTACACCCTCAATTCTATCCTCATTACTACAAAATACTAAATTTAGACAGCCATTCGCCCCCCGTGTTGCTGCTTTAACTTACTGTGTTTTACAAAACAGTCACTGATTACGCCTAAAACCCCCTGTTCTTGTGCTCTGCTATTTTATTCAGATAATTGAAGTTGATCGGGCTTGTAAGATCCTCATTGTTGGGGACCCGAGTGGCTGGACAAGACCAAGAGGTCGCCCACGTAATACCTGGCTGTGGCAGATGGAGGGCCATTTCTGGGGGGTGGGAATGGACCGCGCCTGCCTGGGGGGTTGCCAGCCAGGATCCCGAGTTGTTTCATTGTGTAGTGGGTGTGGCAACATGCCGTGCCAGTGCATGCTCCCCAACTTGACTTGACATTTCTAACATTATAGCGTTCCTTATTATTTGCTGGCAAGTTTGAACCCATTGACGAAGTTCCCTAATAAAGTTTTGTTTCAGAAATTCCTAAACCTTCTTACGAGCAGAAGAGAGGCACAAGGGCAGAATGCCGAAAGCAATGTCACTGCTTGGCATTCTCGTTCTCTGATTTAGAAAATTCAGGTTTTAAATTTGACTTTGTGAACAGCTTTAAAATCACAAATTCCAATTTGTCGACTGTAGCCACTAACTGTTACATTTCGGGTTCTTAAGGAGAATTTAGATGGATGAGGCAAGTTTTGCCCTTCACTTCCCATTATTTGCCAGACTTATTAAAACAGTTGGTGTTTGTGTGGGTTTTCTCTGAGGACTGCGATTTCCTGCCACAGTCCAAAGACATTCTATCAGATCAATTGAATTGTTGAATTGGCTTCCTGTGTGGCTGCGTTTTTGTGGGCCCTGGGGTGATTTGGCATCCCATCCATTATGGGTTACTGCTTTGGCCCAACTGCTGTTACATTTGGCTCTCGTTTGTCCAGCATTTTAATCCAGAATAAACATCTTTGATAATAATAAATGAATGAGAATGACTTGAAAGTAGAGCGCACAGTGAGGCAACATCTCAGGGTGGCCAGAGGATCCCCTGTTGTGTCTTATGATTCATGAAGCAGCAGCTCACTTTGAAGCTTAAACGTCTCTATAGTGAGGCAGACTAAAGATGGCGACAGAAGGCTTGCAGAGGCTCTACTAAGACCGCCTTCTCCTCCAACTGTGCGGTTTGAAGTTCGGTCTCCTCAGCCACATTAGATTACGCATTTACATTTCAAGTGATGATCATCATCATTTTACAAGCTTCTGTCTGAGGACGACTGTGTTTTGACAAGCAGCACGCAAAAAAATGAAGTGGTGTGAGGCCTCTAAAAGGCGTACCCTGGCCTGGCCTAGACAACTTCAGTGAGGCGATACCCAAACTCTTACTCCAATCATTGCTAATATTTATTTGCAGGGAAACCAGACATAAATGTCAGATATGAAAACATACAACCTGAATGATTCAAATCAGGGTTCCACAGAAAGCTTTGTGTCAGATGACAACTGTACTGGCGTTCTTTAGCTGTGATGCTTGTGAGCGTTGGGATGGTAGATGGCAAAAACAGTGGTCTTCTCTCTTTTTGGCAGTTATGATGTCCTCTAAAAAAATGCTTTTTAAAATCCTTAGAATTGATAGCGTCCTGCTGGTTGGCCTTGTGTAAGATATTGCACCAGTCAAAAAATGGAGACAACCGATCAGGGCCATCTTAACAGCGTGATAGCCAACGCCGGACAAAGCAGTGCATTGGGGTCCCAACCTACACAACCACTCAGCAAGTCCCAACATACGTAGATTATTAACATGGGGCCATGCGTTTAAACGGCCCCGCAACCGATATGTTCCTATGGTCTATCTGATCGTTAATTCGATTATTTTCACCTACACGTGAATGTTAAAGTCCCACACCTCCATTTTATTTATTTATTTTATTTATTTTAATTAAGATGTGTGCCGAGGCTACCTCAGGAGCACACACTCACACACACAGCACTAACAGCCGGGGTTTAGGGGAGGAGTACATTCAAATACGTCTTAATTTATACTCCGCATGTGTCATCGAATAAACCATTGCTTACCAACGGGGATAAAAGGAGGGTGGAAAGGAATATACCACCAAGGACGTTTTTGAAGCGCAGAAATGCGCAGATGTTTAGGGTTGGTTGGGTGACACCTAACAAATCAGGACTGGGATGGGTTTGTCACTCCCCACACCTCCATTTTAAATATTCTTACAAGCATATACAGGCTGGTTAGTTTATCTAAGCTTAAACAGATAATAAGTCAGTCAGTCATTACCCAACCCGCTATATCCTAACACAGGGTCACGGGGGTCCGCTGGAGCTAATCCCAGCCACCACAGGGCGCAAGGCAGAAACAAACCCCGGGCAGGGTGCCAGCCCACCGCAGGGCACACCCACACACACACCCATACACCAAGAACAATTTAGGATCGCCAATGTACCCAACCTGCATGTCTTTGGACTGTGGGAGGAAACCCACGCAGACACGGGGAAAACATGCAAACTTTATGTAGGGAGGACCCGGGAAACAAACCCAGATCTCCTAACTGCGAGGCAGCAGCGCTACCACTGTGCCACCCAGATAATAATAAATAACATTTTTTTAACATCTTTATATTTATTTTTACACCCCAAATTATTCTCTAGTTCTGAATTCACTCACGGAAAGCCACTTTATGAATATTAACAATCTAAGGAGCTCATTGTGCTTGCCTGCGGTTTCATTTGTAGGACATTTTAAAACATTGAGATTGCACAAATATTGGTTATCTTGTATGAGCTCTGGGTCCACAGGTTAAGATTTGGGTAGGGGATGGTCACCCGAAAGCATGCCTGGGCACACTGATTCAATAAATAAAATTTTATTTAAAAATATATACCCCTCTGTATAAAACACCTAAAATACCTTTTAAAACCCCTTTAAATGTGTCCTAAAACTGTCTAAACCATAATCCATATAGAGTTCGAAAAATTCCAACCATTTTTACACTAAAAACCTGAACTATAATAATGGGTTCAAGAAGAGCGCCCCCCTATCGGTCAGATTAAAAAGTGTCTAAAATTTGGAATAAAAAATCAATTCAAATATTACTAACCAGTAACGGCATACTGCACGATAACGTGCAGTGAATACGCTTGACTTGAGCATTCCTAGTTTTCATCCTCTTTCTCGTTCTCTGTACGTTTACCATTCGTTTGCTCAGAGGTTGATGGTGTTTGCTGCTTCCTGAGCAGCTCTTCTTTTCTCCACCCTAACGGCCCGCTTCTTCTTTTCTTCCGTCGGCATCTTTTCACTTTAGTACTGATTAGGTCAGTGTTTGTGTCGGAATTGCTTAGTATGTTTTCTTTTTCACTTAAGTCTTAAGATTTAAGATATGAAGAGGTAGGGGAAGTGACGGTGAAGGTGGTAAGGATGAGAATGGCGCCCGTATGCATGCACCACATGGCTGTTCTGCTGCCGAGAGTTAATTCTACAATAAAATAAAATAAAAAGAGGAATAACCTTGGATGTCAATCATCACCCTAAAAGCGGACAGTAGAGGTCACGTAGTATATGTGTACCAAATTTCAGGTCAATAGGTCAAACGGTTTGCGAGCTACAGGTGATTTAAAACCCTGGACAGACAAACGGACAGCGTACGGTAGCGTATTATAGAAGAAGATCATAGACCATAAAGAGCCATTATCTAATCCTAAAATGAAAACTCACCAAGATAAAACAGACAAATTAAATATTGCAAGCTGTATTTAGCATACCATAACAGCACTATTTTTTAGAAGTATTACAAATGGCAAAGAAAATGCAAAAGAATTTAAATAGGGATTTCCTAACAGGCAACCCAAAGCAAACAGATTCCAAATCAGAATCCAACAGAATTCACAAAACAGAAGCAGCAACCCCAAGAACTAAAAAATCAAAACTCACTTTGATATACAGTACACGCTATGAACTTCAACGAACCCCTGAAGGATCCTCTCTCAGCTTCAGAATATAAAGGCCGAGGGCGGTCCCTTAGGTGTGACATCACTGGGCCCCGCCTCTTGGGGAGTTCCACCCATAAAGTGCAAAGAACATACGAGAACTGTACAAAATACATAACAACTAAATTTTGAATAAGCAAGTCAAAATGAACAAAGAATACATCATTACAATGAACATATGAAAAATGATACATTTAAAATAAACAAAGGCGGCAGGAAACGGGATTATAAACGTATGCTAGAAAACACCCCCTGGCTCTAACTTAGCAGAGTGAATAAGACATAACCTCGTTCTACACATACAATCTGGGCAACAGATGCAGGTATTTACCAGGATATATTTAGGCTATGTCTTCATTTAAAAATGACAGTTTAAACGAAAAACAATCTCCATCCACGCTAGTGTTTTCACCTTGCTTCCAAAACGATCTCCATCCACACTAAAATGACTGAAAACGCATATGATTTAGATGCTCACCTACACTGGACATGCACTCATCAGAGGAAAAAACCTTTGAAGGGACAGAAACGTCACTAGCCATGAGATTTTAGAATGTGAACAGGCCATTCAGCCTCTCAAAGCTCGCCATTCCTACTACTTAATTCTTCTAAAAAACATCAAGTCGAGTTTTGAAAGTCCTTAAAGTCCTAAAGTCTACTGCACTGTTTGGTCACTTATACCATGTGTCTGCGATTCTCTGTGTGAAGAAAAATTTTTGTCCTAGTATTTGTGCAGAATTTATCCTTAACAAGTTTCCAATTGTGTCCCCATATTCTTAATGAACTCATTTGAAAGTCACCGTCTCGATCCATTGGACTAATTCCCGTCATAATTTTAAACACTTCAGTCAGGTCACCTCATAATCTTACTTTGCTTAAACTGTAAAGGCTCATGTCTTTTCATCTTTCCTCATAACTCATCCCCTGTAGCCCTGGAATCAGCCTAGTCGCTCTTCTCTGGACCTTCTCTAGTGCTGTTATGTCCTTTTTTGTAGCCTGGAGACCCGAACTGCACACAGGACTCCAGACGAGGCCTCACCAGTGTGTTATAAAGCTTCAGCAGAACCTCCTGTGACTTGCATTCCACATGTCAAGGCGCTATATAACCTGACATTCTGTTAGCCTTAATGGCTTCTGAACACTGTCTGTCAGTTCTGTCAAGTCCACTATGACTCCTAAATCCTTCTCATAAGGTGTAGTTTCAAGTTACGGACCTCCCATTGTGTATTCAAATCTCACATTTTTACTTCCTATGTGTAATTCTTTACATTTACTTTCATTAAATTTCAGTTGCCACAAATCTGTCCAGACCTGTATGGTGTAATGATTCAACAGATTCTCGATTATCTGCCGACCCACCTCTGTTGGTATCATCTGTAAAGTTAATTAGCTTGTTACTTATATTCCTGTCCACATCATTTATATATATATATATATATATATATACTAGCAAAATACCCGCGCTTCACAGCGGAGAAGTAGTGTATTAAAGAAGTAATGAAAAAGAAAAGGAAACATTTTAAAAATAACATAACATGATTGTCAATGTAATTGTTTTGTGACTGTTATGAGTGTTAACATAATATATATATATATATATATATATATATATATATATACACACACACACACACATATAAACATATATATATACATATACACATATACATATACATATATACATATCTACATATATACATATACACACATATATATACACATACATATATACATATATATATATATATATATATATATATATATATATATATATATATATATATATATATATATATATATATATATATACACATACATCCACATAATGTTTATTTTAGAAGTCAGTATTATAAGACACGGCATACAGATAGTCCTTAAGATCACGCCCTGCATAAGTAGGAAGAATTGCAGCAAGACGTCTTGATAGTTGAGCGCATTTAGACTTGCTGGCTGCCTGACTGCTGGTAATTCCGCTTTGTATACGACGCGTTATGCCAACCCTCGACTGAGTTGTTTGTTCACAGCATGCCATCAGCAGTTATAACAGTTATAACCTAGGAAATAACGTGTACATAATGTGCACGTATGCGTCCCACTCTCTTGGCCTCTCTCGCGATTTTGTCGGCGCGCATTTGTCGAAAACCAGTTAGCGAGTTTGTTGGCGCGAGTTTGTCTATCGCGCTTTTGTCTGTGAACCAACATATATACATATATATACACATACATCCACATATATATATATATATATATATATATATATATATACAGTATATATATACATATCTACATATATACACTCATATATATATGTGTATGTGTGCGTGTGTGTATATATATATTGAAATAGTTTTACTGTCAAATAATGCAAAGAGTACGCGACACTTGTTTCGCCCTAATTCTGGGCTCATGAGGCATACACACTCACTGCACCCCCTCTCAGGAATTGAACCTCGGACGTCAGTGCTAGAGGCATGTGGTTGGTTTATTTGACAGTATGTAGATCGGGGTATATATATATATATATATATATATATATATATATATATATATATATATATATATATACAGTATATACACTGTGTGCACAATTATTAGGCAAGTTGTATTTTTGAGGATTAATTTTAATATGGAACAAACACAGTGCTATCAGTCAATCCAAAATGTTAATAAACCTGAAACCTGAATGTTTCACAACGGAAATGTGAGTGTGAACATCATCAGGGGAATACATATGTGCACAATTATTAGGCAACTATTAGTGTGCAGATTTATTATGCAACTAAAGGAAAAATGAAAATTTTCCCATCTCACTTGTTTATTTTCATCTGTTATAGTGAGAATAATAAACAAACACCTCAAAATTTACAAATAAACATCTCTGACATTTCAAAAAATCAATCAATCAATCAATGACCAATATAGCCACCCTTCTTTCCAATAACAGTCATAAGCCTTTCCATTCATGAGTCTGTCAGTTTCTTGATCTGTTGACGATCAGCTTTTTGTGGAGCAGTGACTACAGCCTCCCAGACACTCTTCAGAGAGGTGTATTGTTTTTCTCCCCCGTAAATCTAGCGTTTAAGAAGTGCCCACAAGTTCTCGATAGGGTTTAGGTCAGATGAGGAAGGGGCCATGTCATTATTCCTTCATCTTTAAGGCCTTTACTGGCTGGCCACGCAGTGGAGAACTTCGATGCAAGTGATGGAGCATTGGCCTGCATAAAAATCATGGTCTTTTCCTGTATCACTGTTTGAAGAAAGTGTCTTGAAAAACTGGCAGTAGGTTTGGGAGTTGATTTTGAGTTCATCTTCAATGCAAAAGGTCCAACTAGCTCATCTTTAAAAATACCAGCTCATACCAGTACCCCACCTCCACGTTGGAGTGGAGCTCTGTGCCCATTACTGATCCACAGGTCCATCCATCTGGTCCATCAAGAGTCACTCTCATCTCATCGGTCCATAAAACCTTTGAAAAAAATCTGTCTTCAGATATTTCTTGGCCCAGTTTTGACGTTTCAACTTATGTTTCTTGTTCAGTGGTGGTTGGGTTTCAGCCCTCCTTACCTTGGCCATGTCTTTGAGCACTGAACACCTTGTACTTCTGGGCACTCCAGGTAGGTTGCAGCTCTGGAATATGAAAGTACTGGAGGATAATGGGTTCCTGGTAGCTTCACGTTTGATTCTTCTCAAATCTTTGGCAGCTAATTTGCGTCTTTTGTTCTCAACACGTTTCTTGCGACCCTGTTGACTATTTGCAACAAAATGTTTGATGGTTCTGTGATCACACACCAATATCTTAGCAATTCCAAAAGTGCTGCATCCCTCTGAAAGACTTTTTACAATTTTTGACTTTTCAGAGTCAGTTAAATCTCTTTTTTGGCCCATTTCGTCCGAGGAAAACTAGCTGCCTAATAATTCTGCACACCTTGATATAGGGTGTTGATCTCCTTAGGCCACACCCTCCCTCATTACACAAATACACATCACCTGACATGCTTAAATCCAATAAGCATTCAAGTTAATACAGCTTGGAGTTGGAATATACGCATTAAAAATGATGATATGGTCAAAATACTCACTTGCCTAATAATTGTGCACACAGTGTATATATAGCAAAATACCCGCGCTTTGCAGCAGAGAAGTAGTGTGTTAAAGAAGTTATGGAAAAGCAAAGGGAACATTTTAAAAACAACGTAACATGATTGTCAAAGTAATTGTTTTGTCACTGTTATGAGTGTTGCTGTCATCAAGGATTTGATTATCATTATTTCTTTCAGTTAGGTTCATATTTGTAGGATGTGTTGTGTTCAAGTTATATTCCGTGTTTGTCAATCGTTGTAAAGATAACAGGTTTCATTCATCGATTCCTTTCTTACCGCGTCAATAAACAGCTCGTCTTCCTCTTTATCTGAGACCTGACACACTGCATGCACGTTTTTTTTTTACACTGTCTTCCTTTAGCGGGACATTGACTTTTTCCACCGTGTGCTTTGTTTCCGCAGTAGCTGCATTTATGAATATGCTTGTATGCGTCACTCGCTTCATATTCTTTTGCTGCCTTCTCAATTGTGTAATGCGTTTTTTGTTCAGCGCTCTTTGGAGCTCTTGCTTTTTGTCTGCGTACTGCGTTCACAGTCAGTTGACGTGAGCCGCTCGGTGTACATGCATCGAAGGTTCTGAGCTGTGCTTGTGCTATCTCGTGCGATGTCCACGGCTTTATTTATTGTTAGCTAAGATCCGGCACTTAAAAGTTTCTCTCGCAGTTTTGCTGAGGTTGTGCCAGACACCACCCTGACCATCTCATCTTCGTCTGCATAAGTACAGTCCTTCACCCGCGAATATTTAGCGGCAGAGTGTTTCTATTGGATTGCCGCTGACAGACGGCCTTATATGGGCAGGCACTCAATTACATGGGAGGCGTGACGATGAGGGACGCAACTCCGCCTCACACGGCGACCAAGCTGCAGGCTATGGCCGGTATATATGTACATAAGTAGGTTCTAGTTATGACCGTTACACGTAGAATTTCAAAATGAAACCTGCCTAATTTTGTAAGTAAGCTGTAAGGAATGAACCTGCCAAATTTCAGCCTTCTACCTACACGGGAAGTTGGAGAATTAGTGATGAGTCAGTCAGTCAGTCAGTGAGGGCTTTGCCTTTTATTAGTATAGATACATTAAAGAACCATCAACAACAAATCAAGTCAAATTAATAATATATTTAACAATTATTATAAAAGTAACAGGAAGTTGGAGAATCAGTAGTGAGTGAGGGAGGCAATGAGTGAGTGAGGGAGTGAGTGAGTGAGGGAGGCAATGAGTGAGTGAGGCAGTGAGTGAGTGAGTGAGTGAGTGAGGCAGTGAGTGAGTGAGGCAATGAGTGAGGGAGTGAGTGAGTGAGTGAGTGAGTGAAGGAGGCAGTGAGTGAGTGAGTGAAGGAGGCAGTGAGTGAGTGAGTGAGTGAATGAGTGAGTGAGTGAGTGAGGCAGTGAGTGAGTGAGTGAGGCAGTGAGTGAGTGAGGCAATGAGTGAGTGAGGGAATGAGTGAGTGAGGCAGTGAGTGAGTGAGTGAGTGAGTGAGTGAGTGAGTGAGTGAGTGAGTGAGTGAGTGAGTGAGTGAGTGAGTGAGTGAGTGAGTGAGTGAGTGAGGCAGTGAGTGAGTGAGGGAGGGCTTTGCCTTTTATTAGTATAGATTAAACATAGCAGCGGCCCCAGCACTGACCCCTGAAGGACACCACTCTCAGCTCTTACTCTTACTCTAATTCCTGCCAGGTTCCCCCCACCATCACCCACTGCTTACTGTGACTGAACCCATAATCTGAACTCCCACTTCTTTTAGTTTGTTGCTCAACATTATCAAATGGTTTCTGAAAACCAAGATAAATAATTTCATATACAGCTCAGCAGTCACGCTTCTCTCGCTACAGTTTTCAGGTTTTACTCAGTACCTCCATAGGGTGACCAATCAGAAATGAGACATTATAATGAGCAGGATCCAATCAGGGAAGGGCTACATGATAAATGAACAAATCAGAACGCAATTAGAGTTTGTGTTTTCGAAATTCTATGTTTTCATCTGTCCACATTGCAGTTCTGAGCTGGTGTTTTCAGGAGTATATGTCTCTGGATTAACATGGGTTAAAACTCTGAGGTAGTGAGGATGAAAGGTGAGAACAGAGACTCATGGTTTTTTTACATAAAAATGTATAGGGTGGTCCAGATTTAATTATGCAGTTTTCATTACACTATAACTATCACCCGAAAAATCCTGGGCCATCGAGAAGTGTGTGAACTGATGGTATAAAGAATCATCTTTGCGCCAAACTGGAATCGTCCCCGCATAAATCAAAGTCATCCAGACGATCTGGATCTGCATAATTAGATCTGGACCGCCCTGTAATAGTATGGATGAAGCCTTAATCACATGCGCCAAGAACAACCCAGTAATTTCCAGGGTATCAAGCTTTTCAAGTTAAGGGTATAGGAAATGGAAAGTTTTGGCTGAAAATGTAACCTCCGCACCATTTCCTCCGAATCCGTTGGTCAATCTCATGATCACCTCCTCCTCTGACTTGTGATGTCTGTTTCTTCAGGCAGTTGCTGTCCCCTAATCTCAGATTTGGAGGTGCTGATTCTCATCCCA
Source organism: Polypterus senegalus (assembly GCF_016835505.1). Classification (NCBI taxonomy): domain Eukaryota; kingdom Metazoa; phylum Chordata; class Cladistia; order Polypteriformes; family Polypteridae; genus Polypterus; species Polypterus senegalus. The sequence continues at coordinate 194,497,632 of NC_053158.1, forward strand.
TCTGCAACACCACACTCAGTCTAGTGCTCTTTGGACATCACAATCTGACAGAAGATAACTTCATCCTTCTCGTTCCCACACTGGGTGCTATCCAAACTAGGGCTGTGCTTCAATAACATGAGAAGATCAGAGTCCTAAATCACTTTAAACTATCTCAGCATAACAGTATGGGAACACGGCTCACAATTCTCTGATTCAGGAACCTAACGGCACACAGCAGTGAGTGCTGAGCCCTTCTGGCTGACAAGGCTGCAGGGGTCTCCAGCTACCAGATACTCACTGACGGAGTCCTAATATCCCTTTAATGGAGGAGCTGCCAGTTCATTTTTTTACAGTCTTACTTTTGGATTCAAGTTTTTTTCTGGCCCATCTGTTTAGACCAGTTTGCCCAAATTGGAGCACAAGCTTCATGGCGACATAACTCTAAGGATCATGGAGGCACAACAAGTAGATAGACAGGAGAGTCACAATGTAAAATAATACAGATGGGAATGGCAATATATACATGATGACAATATATGCAGTACATATGGAAGGCACTATAGGAAACATTTGACATCTTCTATATAATGTAAGGTGCAGTAGATAGATATGAATTACACAATATACAACAGAGATAGTGCTACAGTATATAATGTAAGGAACTGTATAGCGTATATGAGCATAGGGTGATATATTCAAGTTTTTTCTGGCCCATCTGCTCAGACCAGTTTGCCCAAATTGGAGCACAAGCCTCATGGTGACATAACTCTAAGAATCATGGAGGCAAAATATCTTCTTGATCAATTCATGCAGTCACCATATCTTTAGCTTTATATACAGTGTGGAGCTCGGCCCGGACAGGCAGACATCGTTAATAGACGACCCAACACACGTTAATTTACAACTACTACTTACAATAGTGCAAAGAAAGACTACAGTGACAAATTGACGATGTTGCGTGTCCTTCCATGCCTCTTCTCAGGCTAACCATAAAGTCTCGTTGCAGCGGAGCTTTGTGTTCTTCAGTCTTAGGTTCTTTCTGAATGGCAGCTTCCAGGAATCCCATTCTTTAAATATCCCAGGTTCACGAGGTCAATGGATTGTGTGTTTTGGGTTGCAAGTGAAAGAAAAGGGTCATTTAGCAATCGTGTTTTTCCCCCTAGTGCTTGTGTTGGTGTGCTTACCTTGTCAATGGCGTGGAGATGCTCCCGATCCACTCGTGTACGACAGGTCCTACACACACTAACTAAGAATCATCAAGTGATGAGGGAGACCGCAAAGTTTTACAGGCACAGTTCTGCAAAACTAGAAAGAATATTCATTAAGTAGCTGATTTCACAATTGCTAAATTCACAAAACTTTTTTTGTGTTTCTTGGGTGTTCTTTGGGTGGAAAATAAGGAATACTCATCCCTAAAGCCTCATTCACACTTTCATGTTTACCTGTGTTATTTTCTATAGCTATGTAAAGCGTATGATTCGTACTCATCCATCATCCAACCCTCTATATCCGAACACAGGGTCACAGGGGTCTGCTGGAGCCAATCCCAGCCAACACAGGGCGCAAGGTAGGAAACAAACCCTGGGCAGGGTGCTAGCCCACCGCAGGGCACACACACACCAAGCACACACCAGGGACAATTTAGGATCACCAATGCACCTAACCTGCATGTCTTTGGACTGTGGGAGGAAACCCACACAGACACAAGGAGAACATGCAAACTCCACGTAGGAAGGACCCGGGAAGTGAACCACTGTGCCACCATGCCACCCATAATCTGTACCACATCGGTAAAATCAGTTCTATTCGTGCCTCTCTCTGGGGCATCTGTTGGTGAAGAAAGATTCACTGATGTTGACTTTGCTGACGATGCAGTGATCTTCACAGAGTCAATGGAGGCTCTGATCACCGTGCTCGAGAGACTTGAGTGAGGAGTCTGAGTGTCTGGGCTTGTGAGTGTCCTGATAAAAACCAAGAGCCAGGCCCAGCCTTGGCAGTGTGTCGGTCTGCGGAGAGATTGTCCACTGCGTCGAGAGGTTTACTTACCTCGGGTCATGAGGTCACTGGAAAGGGGTGTGTGGCGCTCCTGAAATCTGCAAAAGGACAAAGGTCCAAGTCTTTGTGGAGTCCTGGTTCTTCCTCACTTACTATAGGGTTGCGAGACATGGATGCTCTCCAGTAACCTGAGATGAAGACTGGACTCCTTCGGTACTGTGTCTCTTCAAAGAATCCTTGAGTACCGCCGGATTGACGTTTTATCAAGCGAATGAGGCACATTACTTGCATTGTGAGGGAGTGTCAGTTATGGCACTACGGCCGTGTGGCGCAATTCCCAGAGGGTGATCCGGCTCATTGTTGAAGACCTGAGTGGCTGGACCAGGCCAAGGGGATACCCACGTAACACCTGGCTGTGGCAAATAGAGGGTTATGTCTGAGGGGTGGGACTAGATGACATATCTACATGAGGGTTTACCAACCAGGATCCTGAGCTGTTTCGTCATGTAGTGGGTGCAGCAATGCGCGGTAGCAGTGCACCCTCCCCAAACCTGACCTAACCTGACCTGACTTGACCGTTCATTAACAACAGCACAGAGGAGTGCAGTACATTTTTAAAAATATGACATGCCACATATTGTCCATGTGAAGACACACTAAAACACACCACCGTGCACATTACTGTCATTCCTCCACAGGAACACTCAGTACATGGAAAGCCGCTGATGCCAAAACCCCCAGCCCGCGCCATTACATACCAGCCACCTTATCCTAGTTTAGGATATGCACACTTCTGGTGATTTGTTGTCTTCACTAGAGAACTCTATTTAAATACTAAATGACTGACCGACGCCTGCGGAATTATTGCTTGAAAATGCTTCCAGACAGAAACTACAGTTTATTGTGCGAATGTCATAGATTTTGCTGGATGTAAAACAAGATTTAATCTGATTTTTTTTTTTCACAGATTTTCACTGTGAATTGCATTGTCGCAAATTGGTTTTTCTCATCACCAGTCCACATGGGCAATGAGTGAACTCCATTGAATTTGCTTTGCCGAGAGTTTGTTGAAACCTCGGAAGTGTTTGGGAATTTCATCCAACTCAACTTGAAGTCAGTAAGGGAAGGAGAAACCAGAACTAGTTTTGAGGGGATTATAATGGTGCCAGTGACCTTTTTAAGTGGATAAGGATGTGCCTGTCAACTATGCTGACTGATGATTGTGGGCTAAAAGAACGACCTGAGCTGCGAGGCGGCGGTGCCAATCACTGCACCACCATGCAACCCTGAAATAAAATTATAGTCCGAGTCCACAAAACTCTGAGTCTGATCTCTCTCCACATCTCCCAAGTTCATATCACTATAATTAAATAACACCCAAAGACCCTGCGACACCAGATACTCGGGTGGGTTGTATCTCCAATACATAGGAACTCCAGCAGTTAGGACACAACGTACAATGAGTCCATGCAGAGTGGCAAAGCATTTTCATAATAAATTCTCGTTGTGGTCAGCTAATGTATCCTCAGATAAAAATAACGTGAGAGTTTTGTTTTTTTTTTTTTTGCTGGGTGCACATTCATCATGAGTACTGATTGGGTGGTCACATCACACACCAGTAGGTGCCTTTAATTATTCACGCATACACAGAGCAGATCATGGCAGACCTATAAAATGGGAGGTTGAGTCCTCACCAAGTCCTAAAATGAGACACACAGTAGCAACGTTCAGATGACAAAGAAAACAGATCCAGTTTTATTTTTTTAGTCATTTGTGCAACATGCAGAAGCCAAGTGTGAGAAAGTAAGTGCACCCACACTTGAGAAGCTGGCAGAACTGCCTTTAGCAGCAGAAACAAGTCAGCCATGTGTGTGTGAAAAACAGGGCAGCACAGCACTTGTGGAGCAAAGGCATCTGGAGAGACGACACCAAAAACATTTCTGAAGTTTATGTTATTATGAGGTACTTCAATTTTCATATCACTGTGTTTGTTATATAGTATTTTGCTTTTTAGATTCTGTCCATTTTAAACACAATGATATTTCATGGCTCAGAGTGTGACTACAGACCTGACATTCCTGGCAGTGTTGGACATCAGTGCTACATAAGAAGTGAACAAGATTAATTATCATCTAGTTTGAGTTGACGTCTAAGCTTGATATCTCACAGTTTTATACTGAAATTCAAGATTATTGTCCCTTGTACAAAGCCAACACATACAGCCTTTGACTATACATTACTTCCAGAGGGCTGGGGATTGTTTGCTGAAACCATAAATCCTTAAAGACAGTTTTGGCTAGCTTCTCATTAAAGAACCTCTTTCATAAAACAAGCTTTGTGAAGTAAATTGATGTAAATTGCAAAATGTGCATGGTAATTATTGGTAATTTCCAACTGATGCTGTTCCAACAAATACCATTTGCCAGTTCCTGCTATGTGTTTTAGGGTCTGAATCACCCACAAGAAAAGTATTTGTTAATGTGCCTCCCGTATTTGTGTTTGTCTCATTTACAGACATGTCCTCCTGACTGCACTGGCAACCTGAAAAATCAGTGGAGAGTACATATCAGACAAGTATGATGAGATAGATAGATAGATAGATAGATAGATAGAGAAAGACACTATATGATAGATAGATAGATAGATAGATAGATAGATAGATAGGGGAGTCACTATGAATAAAATACAGATGAGAATAGCAATATATACATTACGATATAAGGAAGATACTAGAGGAAACAGATTTGAAATCTTCTATATACTGTAAGATGTAGTAGGAACTGTACAGTGTATATGAGCATATAATGCTATATAAAATAGGTAAAAGACACTATATATATATATACACAAGGGTGGGCAAAAGTAGGTATGCAGTTGTGAGTATGGAGACCAGCAATTTGTTTTTGCATGGAATTGAGATTGCATCTAAGTGCACTGTGCCATTGTGACATTCTTTTTAGTTATTAAAGTTAATAGAGCTATTGAGTTAATAAAGCTTTACCAATGGTATATACGTATATACATATATGGTAGTGGTAGTAGTAGCAGGAGTAACATAGCATGTATTTTACTACAGTAAAATGTTTTCTTTCAATTTTGAACCACATGCAATAAGCTGCTACTCATCTGACGCTATGAGAAAATCATAATGATGTTTCCTGTAATTTTCAGTGGCAAACTTTATTTGCAAAATCTGAGCAAGTTTGAGACAGTTGCTGCACACTCCCTTGTTTTCCAGTTGTACAGCCTGACATACTCCATGACTTGGTCAGAACAGTCTATGACTCAACCCAAAAAAAAATCAAACAGGTTTAATTACATCATCAGTCACAGGGTGCACTTTGTATGTGCAAGAACAGCTGATAACCAATGAGTACAAAGCCTATAATGCAGCTTTGAGGAATAAGGAGCAGAGGTGCTTTGGATCTCACGGACTGAAGAGACGCTCTTTACTGTGGTGTCTTCTGTTTGACATACCATGATGAATGGAAAAAAAGCTGACTAGTGCCTTTTCTATCTATCTATCTATCTATCTATCTATCTATCTATCTATCTATCTATCTATCTATCTATCTATCTATCTATCTATCTATCTATCTATCTATCTATCTATCTATCTATTATATAGTGCCTTTTCTATCTATCTATCTATCTATCTATCTATCTATCTATCTATCTATCTATCTATCTATCTATCTATCTATTATATAGTGCCTTTTCTATCTATCTATCTATCTATCTATCTATCTATCTATCTATCTATCTATCTATCTATCTATCTATCTATCTATCAGCCTAGTCCCAGATTTTGTAGTCTTTGCACATTATCCAGTAATGGCCTGTCCAGAGTTCTTCCCTGCTTGGTGCCTACTGGTGTTCTGTGATCCACCAGCCCTCCGTGACCCTGAATTGAATTTAACAGATCTGAGAATGTTATGTTATGTTATGTTATGTTAGCTTAGCCTTTCCACCTCAGAGCACCATATAAATACGCAGATAGATGGTGCAAAAAAATACTGGCTTCTGAAGTGTCTATTCTGGCAGAAAACTGAACTTCTAAGCTCACTGACACTTTTAGAAGAATGTGGATTACAATGTGTGTCAAACCTCCCAGCTTTGCCGTCATTCCTGGGGAAATTCTGTTTCACTTAGTTGTACAGCAGAGCTGCTCGATGTGTCATCCTTTTCTTACATGTGAGTTTGTTTCATTAAAACGTTGCCTGCCCGTCTTCTTGTTCCCTTAAGTTTGCCTTTAATTGTTCCCTTCTTGACTTTCCATCACATCTGAAGAACTGAAGACACGTAGCCATTAAAAGTGAACACTGGCCTCTAGTCATTAGGCTCTAATTAACACCAGTCTTAGGATTTCAGCGTATCACACAATTTATTGCTACTCTTTTACTATTTCTCTTCCAGGTGGCACAGCAGGTAGCGCTGCTTGCTGCCTTTCTCTTTTTAGTGGGCACAGTGGTTAGTGCCGCTTCCTCACAGATCCATTGTAATGAGTTTAAATCCCATGCCCGGTCATTATCCTTGTGCAGTTTGCATGTTCTGTCTTTGCTTTTGTTTTTGTGTTGCTCTTCTTCCCATCCCTAAAAGACACAAAGTGGCACCAGTGTGGGTCCCGCAGTGAACTGGCACGCTGTCTGCAGTTGTTTCCTGCCTTGCATTGAAGCCTGCTGGATGGGCTCCCTCCCACTGAAGCCCTCCATTTAGACTATGTAGGTCTGAGAGTGTGTGAGGCACCTGTGGGCCTTGAATCTTGACAGATGAACAGGAACAGTTGCAACTGATCCTTCTGCGAATGAGCGCACATTTAACTGGGTTATTATGGGGAATATTGAATGTACCCCACTTTACATTCCTCGGAGTCTCCCACATTCTCAGATGCCGGTGATGTAAGGAAGCCTTCAGATCCTCTACGCTCCTCCTTTGACATCAAGTTTGCAGCTTCTCAAAAAGGCAGCTGGCACGAGCCGACGCTTAGCTTTGTGACGACAGCAGCATGCCTTCACTTTAAAAATCCAGTTACAAATTTATAGTGACAAGCCCAGTGCCAGATCACACTCAATCACAGCATTAATAATTAATATTTGTTTTATTAAAAGCTAAAATCATTAGAAACAGATTAACATGAAGGCAGCCCATAATGAACATGAAGGCTGTCCATTAATTACCTGATGAACTATCACCAGTTGACAGTAGAGGTGAGGAAAACATAAACTCCGGTCAGCAGCATCCCTGGAGAAAATGAACCTCTGGAGGGTCCACAGTCAGTCATAAAAGACAAAACCAGACACAGTCAGAGAGTCCTGGAGACTTCGGCGAACTGGTCGCCCACCCGTTGATTCCAAGGCTCCCAGTTTCTCAGATGGCTTCTCCATGGGCAGGATAATAATGTCATTTCAACGATTAATTAAAAACTTACTAGCTGTGCTACTCATATAAGACAGGTTGATATCAAAGTGATCAACGTAGACCCCAGCGTTAACATTTACAGTGCACAATGCAAAGCGTGTCTTCTGTTATATGCCATTTGGTATGGGATTCGTAATAACTGTATATATGTGTGACGTGCCATCTGTTTGAATGACAAATGCAGCGCATTTTATTACTACAAATGTTTGTGATGTGCCATCTGTTTGAATATCAAATGCAGCATATTCTATTACTACAAATGTTTGTGATGTGCCATCTGTTTGAATGTCAAATGCAGATCATTTTATTACTAGAAATGTTTGTGATGCACCATCTGTTGGAATGGCAAATGCAGTGTATTTTATTGTTACAAATTTTTGTAATGTGCCAACTGTTGGAATGGCAAATGCAATGCATTTTATTACAAAAATTTTTTGTGATGCACCATCTGTTGGAATGATAAATCCACTGTACAGTATTATATTACTGTAAATGATTACGATGCAGGCGGCTCGGTGGCGCAGTGGGTAGCACTGCTGCTTCGCAGTTGAGAGACCCAGGTTCGCTTTCCAGGTCCCCCCTGCGTGGAGTTTGCATGTTCTCCCCGTGTCTGCGTGGGTTTCCTCCCACAGTCCAAAGACATGCAGGTTAGGTGCATTGACGACTCTAAATTGTCCCTAGTGTGCGTGTGTGTGTGTCCTACCCGGGGTTTGTTTCCTGCCTTGTGCCTTGTGTTGGCTGGGATTGGCTCCAGCAGACCCCTGTGAACCTGTAGTTAGGCTATAGCAGGTTAGATAATGGATGGATGTTTACGATGCACCATGTTTTAGGATGACAGAGACACAGCAACCTGACTGTCACACAGACACTTATCTTTTTATTAAGGCAGATGTATAGAAGAGCAGCGTGAATCAAGCTCAACTCTGATAGTCATGTCCAATTATAAAATAACAAGCCTTTAACCTTTGATTTAAAGACTGAGACCAAATAGGCTTGTGACTATTTTTTTTTTTTTTTTCAGTTCACCTTCCCCTCTGGTTTTTTTTTTTTATTCCTTTCCTTAATTAAAACTGAAATGTGCTTTTATGTTCTATTTAGCTATTTATCAGAAACGTTTTACTGTGTGTAATCTTGCCGGCTAACATGGCTTCAATTGACTGCTGAGAATTTCCTAACTTGTGGTTCGTACATACTTGTAATTCCCCGAGTGACACAAAGGAGCCTTTAAAGGAATTCCTTACATATCTGAGGACAGGCTCGAGTGCTATCAGGACGGTGTAAAGCCAGGTTTCAGTCTGACCGACTGCTCTGCTGAATACGTGTCGTCTGTGTACAGGCCGAGACTCGCTCCCTGTAAGAATATTTCCAATAGAAGTTAATTTGGCAAATTTGTTTCTGTTGTTTGAAAAACAATGGGAACAAATTTTTAAAAAATTAAGAAAGGGGATAAGCAGGGAGTTCAATTTACTGTATTCACAAAAACAATTGTTTAGAAAAAAAACACAATAAAAAGCTTCTGAAATTATCTAAATATGGACAACAACAAAAATGAAAATGAAGAAATAAATTGGAGCACAATGTTCACATACAAGGTTTAATTCCAGAATAAATGGGACTTGTATCGGTGGGCAAGAAGGATACACAAATGACTATCCAGGGAAATCTGAATATATACAGTAGTAATGAAAAATATATTACACAAATATACATATATATATATATAAAACAATACAGTAATAAGGAGCTTAAAAGAATGTCGCTGGGAAGAAAACCAGAAAACGTAAAACATCTCGCCATGTCTAAAATTTCCTGCAGCTGGATGATGTTCTCCTCCTGAACGGGGATCCTCTTAATTCTTCATTCAAATGTATGTTTCCAGTTTTATTTTTTTCCCCTTCTCTCTAATTGATCCTGTTGTTTGGTCTTTTCTCAGCTGCTCCTCGGTTTGGTGGGATCCACAGACGAAGTGTTGCAGGAGGCCGCGGCTGGCTGTGTGGCCAACATTCGCAGACTGGCACTTGCCAACGAGAAGGCCAGGTACGGTTAAAGCATCCAGCATTTCAAGAAATGCTTCACCTTCCGAACCGAGGACACCCATCCGGGTGTCACCACTTCATGATTTTTACTTAAAAACATTTGACGTAGCATGAAAGCTTTTGCCTGAAACCTAACGCATAGCAGATGTTTTGTGAGGACAAAATAAAAATGGCTTGTTTCATCACGTCTAGCAGAGAGCAAGCTTTGTTTGATTAAAATGTGAGAAATGCCATGGACTGAGTACATTTAACTGCTGGCATCGGATCCCTGGATGCATAATCCGCTCACAATGTGTTGTTGGGCTGTCTGATTTACAAATAATAAATGTCTTTCTTCATGGTGTGTGGCTGTTCCTTTCCTTTCTCATCATTTCTAAAAGGTTTTGTATCCACATTAAAGTTTGCCTTTTGAAGGAAGTAAGGGACGGCCAGCAGCCCAACCTGGCTGGGGTGCCCAAAAGACGAAAGAAAGGGGGAAGGAAACTTCTATAGGGCACTGCCTCCCCCAGAACACTAGGTGGCAGCACCCCTGGGTTGCAGAGGTGCTACCGATTCCCACAGGGCATCATGGGACTTGGAGTTCTTTACCTCAGCGCTACTGGGTACCGTGGGTGCCACCAGGAGGTGCTGCAAAGACTGAGGTGTCGTATGGCATTGGGGCTTCCGCTTTACCTGGAAGTGCATACAGACCACGTGGGCAGAAGAGCAGAAGAGGACTTGGCGGTCTCAGAGGGACCAGCCTGAGTCCGGTGGAAGGTGGATGAAGCTTGACCCAAAGATCGTGAGAGAGAGAGAGAAAGAAAGAAAGAAAGAGAGAAGAAAATAGCAATAATAGAACAGAAAGAAAAGAAAATAGCAATAATATGAAAGAAAGAAAGAATAAATAGCAATAATACAAACGAAAGAAAATAGCAATAATATCAAAGAAAGAAAGAATAAATAGCAATACAAAAGAAAATAGCAATAAAAAGAAAAAGAAAATAGCAATAATATGAAAGAAAGAGAGAATAAATAGCAATAATACAAAAGAAAGAAAATAGCAATAAAAAGAAAAAGAAAGAAAGAAGAAAATAGCAATAATAAAAAATAAAGAAAATAGCAATACAATACAATACAATACAGTTTATTTTTGTATAGCCCAAAATCACACAGGAAGTGCCGCAATGGGCTTTAACAGACCCTGCCTCTTGACAGCCCCCCAGCATTGACTCTCTGAGAAGACAAGGAAAAACTCCCAATAAAAACCTTGTAGGGAAAAATGGAAGAAACCTCGGGAAAGGCAGTTCAAAGAGAGACCCCTTTCCAGGTAGGCTGGGCGTGCAGTGGGTGTCAAAAGTAGGGGGTCAATACAATACAATATACAGAACAGAACAAATCCTTAAGACAGTATAATAATAAACATTTTAGAAGTACGGTTTAACAGTAGATGATACGATATAATTAGGTTTGGATATTTTTAGAGTTCTGGAGACCTCATCCATCAAGCTGCCTCCCCATTTGGCCATGCCACGGCTGAAACGTTGCTCCGATGAAAGGACCCCTCTTTCCCACGATTCCTGTGATCCTCCATCAGGGATGACTTTACCATAGGCAGGCAAACAACTTGGCAGGTGGGCCGTGGCACCAATTGCCACATTTGGGTACCGAGAAAAAAACAGAATAGGTGAGGGTTAGTATTCAAATATAATTATCATGTTACTTATGTTTTAGTGTTAATAACTAACAACAGAGATGCAGTCTGTACAGTTAATCAGCAGCTCTAGTCAGGGTGTGCTAAACTGAAGTAGTGAGTCTTCAGCCGGGATTTAAAGGCTGAGGCTGAAGGGGCATCTCTTATAGAAGCAAGCAGACCACTCCACAGTTTAGGGGCCCTGTGACTAAAAGCTCGACCTCCCACTGTTATTTTATTAATCCTTGGAATCCTAAGCAGACCGGCATCTTGAGATCTTAATGTGCGCTCAGGTTTGTAAGTCATGATAAGTTCAGACAAGTAAGCCGGACCTTGGCCATTTAATGCTTCATATGTTAAAAGGAGGATTTTGAAATCTGCCCTAAACTTAACTGGGAGCCAGTATAAAGATAATATGCAATAATGCAATAATAAGAAAGAAAGAAAGAAAGTTAATAGCAATAATAGAAAAGAAAGAAAAAGAAACTAGCAATAATAGAAAAGAAAGAAAATAGCAATAAAAAGAAAGAAAATAGCAATAATATGAATGAAAGAAAATAACAATAATACAAAAGAAAAAAGAAAGAGAGAAAGCAAGAAAGAATAACTGTCTGCTGTACTATTCTAGTACTTGTGGCTGTGGTGGTGTGAAACGCTTTAGTTTCCCACACAATAAAAAGGCTCTTTGGTGTTTTTACCTTGCGCCCCGTGTCTGTTGTGTTGGGTTTGGGGAGCTGGAGCGCCCCCTGGTGTCCTCAAGGCTTTTTGTGATAACAGCAGGTCAGCCCAGCTGCAGTACCAATAGTTAATGTCTGAGAACGGCAGCAGCGTTTCATGAAGACATCACAGACACCACGACTTCATAAAACACGACGTATTGTGCAGGTATGATCATCCATCAGTGTTGATCATTATGTGCTGTCCATCACCTAATCTTGTTAAATAACGCCTTTGCGGAGTATAGGCACCTCATCTAGGGTTGGTTGTTTTCTTGTGCCCAGAAATTTTGTCAGGCCCCAACGACCTGGGACTGGATTACGCAGGTACAGTAATCAATAGAAGGGCTTGTGCAGAGTAAAGGGTGCGCTCTTAAAAAGAAAGGTGCCAGAGGGGGTTCTGCAGAGCGATGCCATATGGCAGGGGTGGGCAGTGTTGCTCCTGGAGGGCAGCAGTTTCTTAATGAGAAGTCAATTCTTGCTAATGAAGCACTTATTGCTCAAGTGACCTTTGATGCTTTATTTTGGTGGTCTCGCTTGTTAAGGTTCCCCACCCTTATTTGTTAATTTGTCTTAAACAGCTGCATTCCCTGTTTTTAATGGCTCCTTATTAGCAATAAGATGGAAATGACAGCAGTTCTCCATCTCGCTTGTCTCCATTTACACCTGTGTGTGTTCATCCTGCACTATTTGGTTTAATCAATCACTTAAGAGAAAAATGCGACAGGCTGAAAATGATCCGTCATTTGGATGATTCCCTTGGAAAGGAAAAAAAAATCAATGATATAAGAAACTCACATTGCAGATTAACAAGCCATATAATGACATAAGGTCTGAGACTGGATTGGCTTCTAGTTAAGGAATTGGGTTGGAATGAAAACCTGCAGCCATTGCGGCCCTCCAGGAGCGACGTTGCCCACCCTTACCATAGAGGAGACATGTTTTGGTTCCCAGAAGACTTATCGACGTGAAGGGTCCTTTATGTATTTAGATCGTAACGGGCTCCTTACAGGGAGTAGCCACAAGTAGATTTGTGAAATACCAATGGGTCACCATTTTAAAAGGACTCATACGTCCAGTTACTCGGGCTACAGTGGGTATAGAAGAGAATCCCCCCCTTCAAAATATTCACATTGTGTTGCTTTCCAGTCTGAAATGAACACACACACACACACAAAAAGTATTTCTCCAGCCATATTTACTCAATGGAACAGTTGTAGTGTGAAATCAACTCTCTCTCTGTATATAAAATCTTAAGCCTAAAAGTGCAACAATTTTATGTCACGCTTTAAATTGGCCTTATTTTAAAACCTACATATATATGTTTGGTATCATTCTTTTCAGAATTTATCAAACTTTAATGTGATGTCAGATTTTCAGATTTTCTTATTCATCCATCCATCCCGCTATATCTGAACTATAGGGTCATGGGGGTATTCTGGAGCCAATCCCAGCCAACACAGGGCGCAAGGCAGGAAACAAACCCCGGGCAGGGCGCCAGCTCACCGCAGGGCACACACACCCACACACACACACCAAGCACACACTAGGGACAATTTAGGATCGCCAATGCACCTAACCTGCATGTCTTTGGACTGTGGGAGGAAACCGGAGCACCCGGAGTAAACCCACGCAGACACGGGGAGAACATGCAAATCTCCACACAGGGAGGACCTGGGAAAGAAACCCTGGTCTCCTAACTGCGAGGCAGCAGTGCTACCCACTGCGCCACCGAGCCGCCCCAGATTCTTATTCCGTTTTTAAATTACTAACTAAAAATATCAAGAACTTGTGTCCCGCGAGACGAGACTTTCTGCCAACAGATTTAACCACGCCCAGGGCCGGAAATAAAAGACAAAGAGTAGGACAGCTGCTGTACAGGCTTTTAAATGTTTGAAGAGCCATGCGGGATGTAGCAGACCAGCAGCTGATCGAGCAAAGAGGAGGTAAGTTAAAAAAAAAAAACTATTTTTTTCCCATTGTATCACCGCTTAAGAAGGGGTTTGGGAGGAGTGACCGCGTCTACTTGGGGTGCGTTCGGCCCCCTTCTTCACAACGCAAGCAGCAGAGACACAAAGTGGCTGGCGTGTAGCACAGGCTGGGTTTGGCAAGCTGGGGGTGAACCCCCTAGTTTTGCATATAAGTTGATAAATATTTGCATGTCTTTATTTGTAACTTATAACAGTAATGTCCGTCATTGATAAGAACAGCCTAAGCACTGAGTCTCTTTGTAATTTTACGACAGGGTTGGGTGAAGTGCCTCACACCAGTGTGGTAAGTGATTCTCTGTAGGCCTCTCTCAGTCAACCCCCACAGGAAAGCCAGACTACCTAGCGGGAAAACATGAGCTGAACAAATGGTTTCGGGGGCAGGTGGAAAGGTATTGTGTGCCCCATTGGTCTAAAGTTGCCTGAAGTTGTAACATGACCCCTAGAGAGTCTATAAATTTGCTTGCTTTACCCCTCCCTCTCTGTCTGTCTCTCTCTCACACCATCATCATGATGGAAAAGAGAGGTCCTTTCATCGGATTGGCTGGCCCAGCACTGTTTCAGCTGTGGAATGGCGAAATGGGGGAGGCAGCTTGATGGATGAGGTCTCCAGGACTCTAAACAAATCTAAATGACATTATGTGATGTCATCCATTGTTAAATTCTGTTACGTACTTCTAAAATTTTTATTTTTTATACTGTATTGAGTATTTGTTCTGTTCTGTGTATTGCATTGTATTGACCCCCTTTCTTTTTGACACCCACTGCATGCCCAACCTACCTGGAAAGGGGTCTCTCTTTGAAATGCCTTTCCCGAGATTTCTTCCATTTTTTTCCCTATTGGGGTTTTTTTTTTTTTTTGGGAGTTGTTCCTTGTCCTCTTAGAGGTGGGCTGTCAAGAAGCAGGGTCTGTTAAAGCCCATTACGGCACTCCTTGTGTGATTTTGGGCTATACAAAAATAAATTGTATTGTATTGTATTGTATTGTATAATGAGCATCTCACACACCATGAACTGAAACAGACAACACAATGAGGAGCACAGCTCGGCAGCCATATTGAGACAGGCATGCGACCTGTTCTGAAGAAAGCTGACCTCAAATGAAGATTTAACTAGAGACATTTTAAGTAACAAACAAGTCTGTGTGCCCCCTGAAACTACACATCACCATTTATCAGGTTGTATGGTTGCCAATATTCAAAGGTACTTTGCATATGGGAGTAGACTCACACCTGGTGGCATGGATCGTGGACTATCTTACAGACAGACCTCAATATGTGCGTCTTGGGAACTGCAGGTCTGACATCGTGTGCAGCAACACAGGAGCGCCGCAGGGGACTGGACTTTCTCCGCTCCTGTTCAATCTATACTGTATACATCAGACTTCCAATATGACTCGGAGTCCTGCCACGTGCAAAAGTTCGCTGATGACACTGATATTGTGGGCTGCATCAGGAGTGGGCAGGAGGAGGAGTACAGAAAGTTAATCAAAGACTTTGTTAAATGGTGCGACTCAAACCACTTACACCTTAACACCAGCAAGACCAAGGAGCTGGTGGTGGATTTTAGGAGGCCCAGGCCCCTCATGGACCCTGTGATCATCAGAGGTGACTGTGCAGAGGGTGCAGACCTATAAATATCTGGGAGTGCAGCTGGATGACAAATTGGACTGGACTGCCAATACTGATGCTCTATGTAAGAAAGCTCAGAGCAGAATATACTTTCTGAGAAGGTTGGCATCCTTCAACATTTGCAGTAAGATGCTGCAGATGTTCTACCAGACGATTGTTTCAAGTACCCTCTTCTACGCGGTGGTGTGCTGGAGTGGCAGCATAAAGATGAAAGACGCCTCACGCCTGGACAAACTTGTTAAGAAGGCAGGCTCCATTGTAGGAGTAAAGTTGGACAGTTTAACATCTGTGGCAGAGCGACGGGCACTGAGCAAACTCCTGTCAATCATGAAGAATCCACTGCATCCACTGAACAGTGTCATCTCCAGGCAGAGGAGTAGCTTCAGTGACAGACTTTTGTCACCGTCCTGCTCCACTGACAGACTGAGGAGATCGTTCCTCCACCACACTACGCGACTCTTCAATTCCACCCAGGGGAGTAAATGCGAACATTAATTTTATTTTAATTTTTTTCATTTTTATTGGTATTTAATTTTATATTGTTTCTTTGTATCAGTATACTGCTGCTGGATTATGTGAATTTCCCCTTGGGATTAATAAAGTATCTATCTATCTATCTATCTATCTATCTATCTATCTATCTATCTATCTATCTATCTATCTATCTATCTATCTATCTATCATACTGTTATTATTTATTAATATTATCAATTATACGTTATTTAAAGTGTAACTTAACTCCTGCTTGTCTTTTACTACGCCTAATTGCTTGAGGTTATAAATGTAAAAGGGAAGGTGGGAAGAAGTGTAGCTTTGATTACAGCCTTGAGTCTGCTGGGATTCTTCTTCACCACCACCTTGGCACACCTCGAGTCATTTTTGCCCACTCCTGAACTGTTCAAACTCAGTCAGACTGGATGGTGACCGCTGGTCGGACCGCAATCTCCAAGTCATTCCACAGATTTTCAATGAGGTTTGACTCAGCCACACAAGGATGGGCTTTTCACCACGTTCGATGTTGAGGCCAGATAGTTCGATTTTGGTCTCATCTGACCATTAAACTGTTGTCCACTTGGCCTCCGAATCTTCAAGATGCGTTTTGACGACGCTCAGTCGAGACTCGATGTGGCCTTTCTTCATGCAACCCTCCCACACAAGCGACATTTGTGGGGTATTTGTAATACACACGGTGACCACTCTTTGCCAGGAATTCCTTTAACTGCTTTCTAGGTTGCCATGGGCCTTTTGGTGGCCCCTCTCTGACCAGTTTCTTCCTCGTTCTTCCATCCAGTTTGGAGGGACGCCCTGATTCAGGGAGGGTCCTAGAAGTACCAAACACTTTCCACTTTTTAATTATGGATTTAACTATGAGTTCCTAGGGACTGATAGGGCCTTTGAAATAATTTTTCTCTGTCTCTTGACGTGTGCCTGTGCACAGCTTCACCCCTGAGATCTTCTGACATGACAGTGCCTGGCCTGACCACCCATAGTTGATGGTTTGCTCCCCATTACACTTCCAAGCACTGGGATGGCTGGACGAATCAGAAGGACTACAGATGATCACCAATAGAAGCCAATTAGCTTAGTGAGCCACGGAGAATGTGATTTGTTATGCCTGACTGAGGACTTTCAGGAGGAGGTCATCCTTTAACCATCCTAGTGATTCTGCTATTTTCAGAATTGTGGTGACCAGATAAGGTGGCAGTTCCGATCTACAGGCACAGGAGGAGGTGGCCTGCAGTCTTGAATCCTGATGTCCTGACAAGGACCGAGTGTTAAACAAAAAAAATGCAGAGGGTTTCTCCTCCATGAACTGGACGATTTTTAAATATATTTACTTGCATGTATTATTTATTTAATTATTTATTTGCTAGCTAAAGTACTTGTCACTACAGTGCTAGAAATGTTTGTGATGTGCCATCTGTTGAAATGACACATGCAGTGCATATGTGCTTGTTATATGCCATTTGGTATGGGATTCATAAAAGAGGTGTTAATGTTTATCGTGCGTCATCTGTTGGAATGGTACATATAATGCATATGTGCCTGTTATATGCCATTTGGTATGGGATTTATAATAGCAGTGTTAATTTTTATGATGCGTCATCAGTTGGAATGACACATGAAATGCATTTTGTTACTGCAAATGTTTGTGATGTGCCATCTGTTAGAATGGCACATGCAATGTATATAGGCCTGTTATATGCCATTTGGTATAGGATTCGTAAAAGCAGTGTTAAAGTTTATGATCTGTTGGAATGATGCATGAAGTGCATTTTGTTACTACAAATGTTTGTGATGTGTCATTTATTATTTATTGAATTATTCATTTATTAGCTGTATTACCTGTCACAGCAATGCCAGTCATTATTACAAATGTTTGTGATGCACCATCTGTTGGAATGCCATTTGGTACAGGATTCGTAAAAGCAGTGTTAAAGTTTAAGATGTGTCATCTGTAAGAATGACACATGCTTTGCATTTTATTACTACAAAAGCTTTTGATGCACCATCTGTTGGAATGGCACATGAAATGTATATGTGCCTGTTATATGCCATTTGGTACAGGATTCATAAAAGCAGTGTTAACATTTATGATGCATTATCAGTTGGATGACACATGAAATGCATTTTGTTACTACAAATGTTTTTGATGTGCCATATATTATTTACTGAATTATTAATTTATTAGCTGTATTTGCTGTCACAGCAATGCCAGTCATTACTACAAATGTTTGTGATGTGCCATCTTTTAGAATGGCACATGCAATGTATATGTGCCTGTTATATGCCATTTGGTATGGGATTTCTAAAAGCAGTGTTAAAGTTTATGATGGGCCATCTATAGGAATGACGCATGAAATGCATTTTGTTACTACAAATGTTTGTGATGTGCCATATATTATTTACTGAAGTATTAATTTATTAGCTGTATTTCCTGTCACAGCAATGCCAGTCATTACTACAAATGTTTGTGATGCACCATCTGTTGGAATGGCACATGTAATGTATATTTGCTTGTTATATACCATGTGGTACAGGATTTGTAAAAGCAGTGTTAAAGTGTATGATGTGTCATCTGTTGGAATGACACATGCTTTGCATTTTATTACTACAAAAGTTTGTGACGTGCTAATGCAGTCTCTGCTGTATTTAAAATTAAGTCCACTTGACTGTGGTACAAGGCACTAAATTCATTAAATACTGTGACCTTTACCAGACAGAAGTAGATACAGAAACTTGGCAGACGAATGTAAAATACCGTGGGGTACAAAT
Source organism: Polypterus senegalus (assembly GCF_016835505.1). Taxonomy (NCBI): domain Eukaryota; kingdom Metazoa; phylum Chordata; class Cladistia; order Polypteriformes; family Polypteridae; genus Polypterus; species Polypterus senegalus. Next base: position 194,516,343 of record NC_053158.1, read on the forward strand.
TTCCATGAAGAACAGCTTTTCTCCTTTTGTCACTCTGGCTGCTCCCGTTATAGAGTTATCCTGCTGCTATTAAGTTATGGAAAAAGACAAATACAGGTAAATTAAAAATAATGGAATAATTACTTAATAGCACAGTGACTTTCATGGAAATTGAAAACTGATTTGCGTTCTCTGAGACATGATGATAGTCTTTCAGATCATTAGATCCACATGCCAGACATGCTGTCACAATTGCGTCGAGGTTTCATTTGTTCCCTTTGGAGTCGTTTCGCAGCATTGAACCTTTCAGAGAGGAAGACGACTGAATTAGTTTTCGTGTCTACGCCATTTAGTATTTCCATATATAACATAAAACAAAACTTCCTCGGGCTCCCTTGATGGTTGTAGGGCACGGTGGCACAGTGGTTGTGCTGGTGCCTTGCGAGACGGAGATCCAAGGTTTGCATTCTGGCTGCGTCGAGAGTTTCTCAAGTCCACTCAATGTCCACACGGGTTTCCTCCAATAGTCCAAAAACATGCAGGTGAGGCGGAATGGCGATGCTAAATTTTACCAGTGGGAGTGTTTGTGTGTTTGTGTTCAGCCTGCGATGGGCTGGCGCCCTGTCTGGTGGTTGGTGACTGTTCCTGCCTTGTGCCTGGTGTCTCCTGGGATAGATGCCAGCTTTTCTGTGGCTTTGGAAAAAGGAGTGGAATTGTTGTGCTGGGCTGACGCTCTTACCTGAAGCTGCTGGTACAAAGCAGAAACCAATGGATGGGGCCTAAACTGAACCTCTTTGGAGATGTAAAAAGAAAACACCATGCAGGCACCGGGGGAACATGCAGACTCCACATGAACATTACCCAAGAAAAGAATTCAAACCCTGGACGCCGAATCAATCAGGCGGCTGTCCTACTTACTACGCCATGTCTTACTGGGTGACCAGGCAGACCCAAGTCACTCATGGCCAGTAAGCTTAACGTGCACCACAGGTAAGTGAATGGAAGGAATTATTAAGGAAAAGATCAAACAGCACGTGGCAAGAACAGGAATATCAGAAAACACTCCACATGGGTTCAGACGAGGAAGGTCGTGTTTGATTAACTTGCTGGAATTCTATGAGGAAGCGACAAAAGCAGACGAGCACAGAGGCGCATGTGATATCATTTAGAACATTAGAACAGTCTGGACGAGAACAGGCCATGCAGCCCAACAAAGCTCGCCAGTCCTATCCACTTATTTCTTCCAAAAAAACATCAAGTCGAGTTTTAAAAGTCACCTAAAGTCTTACTGTCTACCACACTACTTGGTCGCTTATTCCAAGTGTCTATCGTTCTTTGTATAAAGAGAAACTTCCTAATGTTTGTGCAAAATTTACCCTTAACAAGTTTCCAACTGTGTCCCCGTGTTCTTGATGAGCTCATTTTAAAATACAAGTCTTGATCCACTGGACTAATTCCCTTCAGAATTTTAAACACTTCAGTCGTGTCTCCTCTTAATCTTCTTTTGCTTAAACTGTAAAGGCTCAGCTCTTTTAATCTTTCCTCATAATTCAACCCCTGTAGACCTGGAATCAGCCCAGTCGCTCTTCTCTGGACCTTTTCTAGTGCTGCTATGTCCTTTTTGTAGCCTGGAGACCAAAACTGCACCCAGGACTCCAGATGAGGACTCACCAGTGCATTATAAAGCTTGAGCAGAACCTCCTGTGACTTGTACTTCACACATCAAGGCGCTATATAACCTGACATTCTGTTAGCCTTCTTAATGGCTTCTGAACACTGTCAGGAAGTCGATAGCTTAGAGTCCACTATGACTCCTAAATCCTTCTCATAAGGTGTACTCTCGATTTTCTGACCGCCCATTGTGTATTCAAACCTCACATTTTTACTTCCTATGTGTAATTCTTTACATTTACTGACATTAAATTTCATCTGCCACAAATCTGCCCAAGCCTGTCTGCTGTCCAAGTCCTTCTGTGATGATATAACAGATTCCAAATTATCTGCTAATCCACCTATCTTGGTAATCATCTGCACACTTAGCCAGCTTGTTACTTATATTCCTATCTAAATCATTTATATATATTAAAAATAGCAGCGGCCCCAGCACTGACCCCTGCTGGTCACCACTCTTAACATCGGCCAGTTCTGAAGCGGTTCCTCACACCATCACCCTCTGCTTCCTGTGTCTGAGCCAATTCTGCACCCATCTAAAACATCACCCTGAACTGCCACTTCTTTTAGTTTGATGCCCACCCTCTAATGTGGCACCTCATCAAATGCTTTCTGAAAGTCAATTTTATTAGTTAGCCAATAAAAGGTGTCATTTTGCTTGACTTTTCACTGAAAGTCCAGATAAATAATATCATATACTCCACTCCACTCATATCATTTTGTTGCCTCCTCATAGAATTCCAGCCTGTTAGTAAAACAATTTTTATTAATTAATTATTAATTTATCTGGATTTTCAGAATGTTTTTGATCGGGTAACACTTGAGAGGCTGGGCATCAAACTAAAAGAAGTGGGAATTCAGGGCATGGCCTGTAAGTGGGTACAAGATTAGCTCAGACGCAGGAAGCAAAGGATTATGGTGTCAAGAACTGTTTCAGAATTAGGGGATGTTAAACATGGTGCCCCCTCAGGGTCAGTGCTGCCGGTGCTGCTCTTTTTAATATGCATAAACCATCTGGACAAGAATATAACCAAAAAGGTGGTGAAGTCTGCACCATGGTGATTATAGTTAACGAAAAACGAAAATCAAAACCGAAACTATTAATAAAAAAAATTCTCGTAAACTGAAATGAAATTATTAAGAAAAACTGAAATTAAAAACTAAAACTAAACAAAAGTGTTACAGTAGCCGGAAAGACTAACTGAAATAAAAGAATAATTTACTATAAGCATGTTTAATTTTCGTAACAACCGGACTTAAGCAAGGGCTAACCTCAGCTGCAGGGGTCCCGAAATTAGGCAAAATATATTAATAAAAATTTGTATTTAGTTTTAGAATAAATATTCCAGCCATTGGCCTCTAACCCTTGTAACTTTAAATTCTAAAACAGAAAGCCATCCACCTGCATATGTTCATCCAGTGAACGGCAGCTGGTGATGAAAGGCAGCTGGTGACGGAGTTTAGTGTGTAACAGAGAGCAGCTGGTGATGGTGGGTGGCGGGTGATGAAGGGCAGCTGGTGATGGAGTATAGCGGGTAACAGAGGGCGGCTGGTGATGGTGGGTGGCGGGTGACAGAGGGCAGCTGGTGACGGAGTGTAGTGTGTAACAGAAGGCGGCTGGTGACAGTGGGTGGCGGGTGATGGAGAGCAGTTGGTGATGGAGTCACCACATAATAATTTCCATTTGTTTGTGCTAATGCGATCTTTACTATCCTTTTTTTGAGACTTTAGAATTTTCGTACTTCCATTATCTCTAACCTGCTCTACATGTGTATCGTGCCAGCGTTTTTGAATTGTTTACGACATTCTACTTTGTCATCTACTCTTTCTCCTTTATTTCCAGCCCCAGGCGTGGTTAAATCTCTATCTTCTGGGACGTATAACGCTGCTCGCGTTGTGAAGAAGGAGGGCTGAACGCACGCTAAGTAGATGCGGTCGGATCAGCTGCTGTCTTTCTGCTGCTGCTTGTGCCGAGCTGCGTGATCTGCTTGTCGCGCTGCGCGTCGATCATTTAAAAGCCTGTACAGCAGCTGTCCTTTTGTCTCGCTGTCCTTTTGTCTCACTGCCTTGTCTCGTGTGACGTCAAAGTGTCTTCCAAGAAGGTCACGTCTCATCTCCTTCATCTCCCTTCCAGCCAAGATTTTTTTTTATAATAGAGATATTCACAGCTCAAAATACCTGATATGGTGAAAATATTCTGGTGGCAGAATTATGTTTTAAAATATTTGTCTCCCTCTTTTCAGCCTTTCTATCTCTCATAATAAACAGCTGAAATATTGCACTCTTTTTTTGTTCTTAACATCAGCCATGCCATACATATTACATACAGTCATATGAAAAAGTTTGCATAATAATTGACTCGCCTTTCAACAAAAAAGATAACAGTGGTATGTTTTTCATTTCCTAGGAACATCTGAGTACTGGGGTGTTTTCCGAACAAAGATTTTTAGAGACGCAGTATTTAGTTGTATGAAATGAAATCAAATGTAAAAAACTGGCTGTGCAAAAATGTGGGTCCCCTTGTCATTGTGCTAATTTGAATGCCTGTCACTGCTCAATGCTGATTACTTGCAACACCAAATTGGTTGGTTGAGCTCGTTGAGCCTTGAACTTCATAGACAGGGGTGTCCAATCATGAGTGGTCAAAGGTATTTAAGGTGGTCAATTGCAAGTTGTGCTTCCCTTTGACTCTCCTCTGAAGAGTGACAGACAGCATGGGATCCTCAAAGCAACTCTCAAAAGATCTGAAAACAAAGATTGTTGAGTCTCTTGGTTTAGGGGAAGGCTACAAAAAGCAATCTCAGAGGTTTAAACTGTCACCTTCAACTGTAGGGAATGTAATCAGAAATGGAAGGCCACAGGCACAGTTGCTGTTACACCCAGCAGGTCTGGCAGGCCAAGAAAATTACAGGAGCGGCACATGTGCAGGATTGTGAGAATGGTGACAGACAACCCACAGATCACCTCCAAAGACCTGCAAGAACATCTCGCTGCAGTTGGTGTATCTGTACATTGTTCTACAATTCAGCACAATTTTGATACATACCTAAATTTGGAATTAATAGAAAATCAAAAAAAAACTCCACAGTGGATTAATAAAGATTTAAAAAAGAAGTTGCAAAGGAACAACAACAACATTTATTTCTATAGCACATTTTCATACAAACAGTAGCTCAAAGTGCTTTACATAAAAAAGAATAGAAAAATAAAAGACACAATAAGAAAATAAAATAAGTCAACATTAATTAACATAGAATAAGAGTAAGGTCCGATGGCCAGGGTGGACAGAAAAAACCAAAAAAAAAACTCCAAAAGCTGGAGAAAAAAAATTTAATCTGTAGGAATTCCAGATCACGGGACCACGCAGTCCCCTCTGGGCATTCTACCTCACATAAATGAAACAGTCCTCTTTGGATTCAGAGTTCTCACAGAAGGACTTGATGATGATGGTCACGTAGACTTCTTGCTTTTAGTCCATCAATGTTGGAGCATCATGAAGCTTTGAGTAGGTGGAGGTGGCGCAGGCCGCCACCACAAAGAAAACGGAAAAAGAAACAGAAGAGAAAGTTGGGGTCAGTCCGGATTTTAGAGCCACTATGAATAGTTATTATGATGAATTGAACATACAGAGTATCAGGATTAGATGAAGGTGAAGCTATAAAAGGCCATGTTAAAGTAATGTGTTTTCAGCAGTGTTTTAAACTGCTCTACTGTATTAGCCTGGTGAATTCCTATTGGCAGGCTATTCCAGATTTGAGGTGCATAGCAGCAGAAGGCCGCCAGCCTCACCACTTCTTTTAAGTTTAGCTTTGGAATTCTAAGGAGACACTCATTTGAGGATCTGAGGTTACGATTTGGAATATAAGATGTCAGACACTCTGATATATAAGATGGAGCAGATTATTTAAGGCTTTATAAACCATAAGCAGAATCTTAAAGTCAATTCTGAATGACACAGGCAACCAGTGTAGTGACATCAAAACTGGAGAGATGTGCTTGGATTTTCTTTTCCTAGTTAAGATTCTAGCAGCTGCATTCTGCACTCGTTTCAAGAGATTTATGTCTTTTTTGGGTAGTCCTGAGAGGAGTGCGTTACAGTAATTCTAGATGACTGAAAACAAACGCGTGAACTAATTTCTCAGCATCTTTCAGTGATATAAGAGGTCTAACTTTTGCTATGTTTCTTAAGTGAAAAAATGCTGTCCTAGTGGTCTGATGAATATGCGATTTAAAATTCAGGTTACAGTCAACAGTTTTTTACTTCCGTCTTAACTTTTAATCCTACTGCATCAAGTTTATTTCTGATAACCTCATTGAATCCATTATTGCCAATCACTACAGTTTCAGTTTTTTCTTTATTTAGCTTGAGAAAATTACGATTCATCCATTCAGAAAAAACTGCTTTATTAGGCATATAAGACTAATGACTGCAAAGTGAATCGTAGCGGGTATGAGAACATGAGGGCAACCATTAAGAAGGATATCAGAGAGGCTGAAAGACAGTTGAAGAGGAATATAGCAGATAAGGCGAAAGAAGACCCCAAGAGATTCTTTCAGTATTTTAGTAGTAAAAGAACAGTTAAGGAGGAGGTCAAGTGCATCAGGAATAGTAAAGGGGAATTAAAAGATACAGACAATGAAATAGCAGATGCCCTAAACTTACATTTTTCTGAGGTGTTTACAAGTGAGCAAGTGGATAACCTCAGAGCAGTAACAGGGACTACTAAGGAGGTACTGAGGGAATTGGAAATTGTAGAGGGAGAAGTGCTGCTCAGATTAAATAAACTGAAATCAAACAAATCACCAGGCCAGATAATATTTATCCTTGTGTTCTTAAGGAGGCTAGTGAGTACAGATATAAACCCATGACACATATTTTTAGGAAGTCACTGAGCACTGGAGAGATTCAGAATGACTACAAAATGGCAAATATCATCCCATTATATAAAAAGGGTGACCGGGCAGATCCAAGTAACTATAGGCCAGTAAGCTTAACATGCATCACAGAAAAATTAATGGAAGGAATTATTAAGGATAAGATTGAGCAACACATGGCAAGGACAGGAGTTATTAGGAACAGTCATATTGGGGTCAGAAGAGGGAGGTCATGTTTCACTAACAGGCTGGAATTCTATGAGGAGGCAACAAAATGATACGTTTAAAGTGGAGCTTATGATATTATTTATCTGGACTTTCAGAAAGCATTTGATAAGGTGCCACATGAGAGGTTGGGCATCGAACTAAAAGAAGTGGGAGTTCAGGGTGATGTTTTTAGATGGGTGCAGAATTGGCTCAGACACAGGAAGCAGAGGGTGATGGTGTGAGGAACCTCATCAGAACTGGCCGATGTTAAGAGTGGTGACCAGCAGGGGTCAGTGCTAGGGCTGCTGCTATTTTTAATATATATAAATAATTTAGTATAGGAATATAAGTAACAAGCTGGTTAAGTTTGCAGATGATACCAAGATCGGTGGATTAGCAGATAATTTGGAATCCGTTATATCATCATAGAAGGACTTGGACAGCATACAGAATTGGGCAGATTTGTGGCAGATGAAATTTAATGTCAGTAAATGTAAAGAATTACACATAGGGAGTGAAAATGTGAGGTTTGAATACACAATGGGCGGTCAGAAAATCGAGAGTACACCATATGAGAAGGATTTAGGAGTCATAGTGGACTCTAAGCTATCAACCACCAGACAGTGTTCAGAAGCCATTAAGAAAGCTAACAGAATGTCAGGTTATATAGCGCCTTGATTTGTGGAGTACAAGTCACAGGAGGTTCTGCTCAACCTGGTGAGGCCTCATCTGGAGTTCGGTGTGAAGTTTTGGTCTCCAGGCTACAAAAAGGACACAGCAGCACTAGAGAAGGTCCATAGAAGAGCGACTGGGCTGATTCCAGGGCTGAAGGAAGATTAAAAGAGCTGAGCCTATACAGTTTAAGCAAAAGAAGATGAAGAGGTGACATGATTGAAGTGTTTAAAATTATGAAGGGAATTAGTCCAGTGGATCAAGACTGTTATTTTAAAATGAGTTTATCAAGAACACGGGGACACAGTTGGAAACTTGTTAAGGGTAAATTTCGCACAAACATTAGGAAGTTTTTCTTTACACAAAGAACGATAGAAAATAGGAATAAGCGACCAAGTAGTGTTGTAGATTGTAGGACTTTAGGGACTTTCAAAACTCAACTTGATGTTTTTTTGGAAGAAATAAGTGGATAGGACTTTGTTGGGCTGAATGGCCTGCTCTCATCTAGACTGTTCTAATGCTCTAATGTTCTAATTTGCACAAAGAACATCTGTATGGCAGGGCGATGAGAAAGAAGCCCTTTCTGCACTCACACCACAAACAGAGTCGCTTGTTGTATGCAAATGCTCATTTAGACGAGCCAGATTCATTTTGGAACAAAGTGCTTTGGACTGATGAGACATAAATGGAGTTATTTGGTGATAACAAAAAGCGCTTTGCAAGGGGGAAGAAGAACAATGCATTCCAAGAAAAAGTTCAGTGACTTGTTAAAGTTGAGGGTCGGATGAATTCATCCCAATATCAACAAATTCTTCAGGCTAATGTTCAAGCATCAGTCACAAAGTTGAAGTTACGCAGGGGTTGGATATTCCAACAAGACAATGGTCCAAAACACAGTTTGAAATCTACAAAGGCATTCATGCAGAGGGAGAAGTACAATGTTCTGGAATGGCCGTCACGGTCCCCTGACTTGAATATCATTGAAAATCTATGGGGTGATTTGAAACAGGCTGTCCATGCATGGCAGACATCAAATTTAACAGAACTGGAGAGATTTTGTATGGAAGAATGGGGTCAGAAATACCTCCATCCAGAATCCAGACACTCATCAAAGGCTATAGGAGGCGTCTAGAGGCTGTTAGATTTACAAAAGGAGGCTCAACTAAGTATTGATGTCATATCTCTGTTGAGGTGTCCAAATTTATGCACCTGTCTAATTTTGTTATGATGCATATTGCATATTTTCTGTTAATCCAATAAACTTCATGTCACTGCTGAAATCCTACTGTCTCCATAAGGCATGTCATTTATTAAAATGAAGTTGCTACTTTGAAAGCTCAGCCAATGAGAAACAAAAATCCAAAGAATTAACCGGGGTTCCCAGACTTTTTCACATGACTGTATACGTATATAGTGTTATTGCAATAGGCTGACACCCTGTTCAGGGATTTTTCCTGCCTTGTGTCCAAAGCTGCTGGGATAGGCTCCAAGTTTCCTGAGATCCTGCTCTGGATAAGCAAATTTAGAATATACGAGGGTTAGTTAAAAATGATCTGCACTCCAGCTGTAGAATTTATTTTAATCAACTTTCAGAAAAGACAAATAACATCATTTTTCGACATCATCTCCCTGCTTTTCAATACACTTTTGTCCATCTGTCAACAAGCCTTTGTACTTCCTTTATTGAAAAATGTTTCAGGCTGAGCTGCAAGCCACGAATGCTCCCCTGTCTTTTCCTCTTCATCAGACATGAATCTTCGTCCTCGTAGGGCTTCTTTCGAAACCCAAGTCTGTCGTGGATTATTAAATAGGCAGAGCCACGGCTGGTTTGCAAATGATTTGCCACATCATCTACTGCAGGGGTCCCCCAACTCCAGTCCTGGAGGGCCCCAGTGGTTGCAGGTTTTCATTCTAACCCTTTAAATGGACTTGTTTTTTTTTTAGATTTGTTTCCCTGAATTACTCCATCGTTCCTCTGAATTGCTTAATTTCTTTCCTTAAAAGACACCCAAACAGAAATGAAATGTGAAGTGAGTGAGCCAACAGAAGACCAACAGGGCCTCAAACTCCAACCAGTAGCTTAATTAGGCGCTGATTCTCTTTGTTAATTAAACTCATTCTTTAATTCCATGGCTTGTTGCTGCTCTCATTGTGCAATATCATATGTTTCTAAAATGGTTGATTTTCTCTTTTCTAAGAGCACTGTAGTGAGAAGTCAAGCAAAATGACACCTTATTACATCTAAGATGTCTCACTTAAAGGTTTTCCAATTCTGTATCTGTCCTGGTGTCTGTATAGACACAGAGAATTCCTGTTTCTGTATTACATCTCACCTGAAGAAGGGCCTGAGTTGCCTTGAAAGCCTGCATATTGTAATCTCTCTAGTTAGCCAATAAAAGGTGTCATTTTGCTTGACGACTCACTACATCCATAATGGCTGACACGTTACAACACCGCAGTACTAAGAGCAGTGTTCAGATGTTTTTGTGACCTGAATGAAAACCTGTAGCCACTGCGGCCCTCCAGGACCAGAGTTAGGGACCCCTGATCTACTGTCCCTCGTCTATTCAACAGAATCAATGTTGTCATCAGTCGTGGACAGGCGTCCAGGTCCTTCTTCATGGCTGACACTTGTGTGACCTCCTTTGAACTTCTCTATCCATTCATACAGACTTCTTCACGACAAAACACTTTCTCCATACTGTACACAAAGTCTTCGGTAAAGTTTGGCACCAGGCACACCCTCAGACCACAAACAAATTGTTGCTCTTCTTTTGTGCAAATCACAAGTGGGAAAACCATTGTTTCTCACACCACAGTTACAAATGATCTGACATAACACGTTCACACCTGCACAACAGTGACTGGGGAGACGGGGACCTCAGACAGAAAGTGTTGATAAAATACAGTGCTGCCAACACAAGTTTTCATATAACTGGAGAGCGGATCATTTTTGATGCACCCTCATATATATATATACAGTATAAAGTGGTGTGAAAAACTATTTGCCCCCTTCCTGATTTCTTATTCTTTTGCATGTTTGTCACACAAAATGTTTCTGATCATCAAACACATTTAACCATTAGTCAAATATAACACAAGTAAACACAAAATGCAGTTTTTAAATGATGGTTTTTATTATTTAGGGAGAAAAAAAATCCAAACCTACATGGCCCTGTGTGAAAAAGTAATTGCCCCCTGAACCTAATAACTGGTTGGGCCACCCTTAGCAGCAATAACTGCAATCAAGCGTTTGCGATAACTTGCAATGAGTCTTTTAAAGCGCTCTGGAGGAATTTTGGCCCACTCATTTTTGCAGAATTGTTGTAATTCAGCTTTATTTGAGGGTTTTCTAGCATGAACTGCCTTTTTAAGGTCATGCCATAGCATCTCAATTGGATTCAGGTCAGGACTTTGACTAGGGCACTCCAAAGTCTTCATTTTGTTTTTCTTCAGCCATTCAGAGGTGGATTTGCTGGTGTGTTTTGGGTCATTGTCCTGTTGCAGCACCCAAGATCGCTTCAGCTTGAGTTGACGAACAGATGACCGGACATTCTCCTTCAGGATTTTTTGGTAGACAGTAGAATTTATGGTTCCATCTATCACAGCAAGCCTTCCAGGTCCTGAAGCAACAAAACAACCCCAGACCATCACACTACCACCACCATATTTTACTGTTGGTATGATGTTCTTTTCTGAAATGCTGTGTTCCTTTTACGCCAGATGTAACGGGACATTTGCCTTCCAAAAGTTCAACTTTTGTCTCATCAGTCCACAAGGTATTTTCCCAAAAGTCTTGGCAATCATTGAGATGTTTCTTAGCAAAATTGAGACGAGCCCTAATGTTCTTTTGCTTAACAGTGGTTTGCGTCTTGGAAATCTGCCATGCAGGCCGTTTTGCCCAGTCTCTTTCTTATGGTGGAGTCGTGAACACTGACCTTAATTGAGGCAAGTGATGCCTGCAGTTCTTTAGACGTTGTCCTGGGGTCTTTTGTGACCTCTCGGATGAGTCGTCTCGCTCTTGGGGTAATTTTGGTTGGCCGGCCACTCCTGGGAAGGTTCACCACTGTTCCATGTTTTTGCCATTTGTGGATAATGGCTCTCACTGTGGTTCGCTGGAGTCCCAAAGCTTTAGAAATGGCTTTATAACCTTTACCAGACTGATAGATCTCAATTACTTCTGTTCTCATTTGTTCCTGAATTTCTTTGGATCTTGACATGATGTCTAGCTTTTGAGGTGCTTTTGGTCTACTTCTCTGTGTCAGGCAGCTCCTATTGAAGTGATTTCTTGATTGAAACAGGTGTGGCAGTAATCAGGCCTGGGGGGGGGCTACGGAAATTGAACTCAGGTGTGATACACCACAGTTAGGTTATTTTTTAACAAGGGGCAATTACTTTTTCACACAGGGCCATATAGGTTTGGATTTATTTTCTCCCTAAATAATAAAAACCATCATTTAAAAACTGCATTTTGTGTTTACTTGTGTTATATTTGACTAATGGTTAAATGTGTTTGATGATCAGAAACATTTTGTGTGACAAACATGCAAAAGTATAAGAAATCAGGAAGGGGGCAAATAGTTTTTCACACCACTGTATATCGCTCCTAATTTCAGGTGCTGTCCTGTCATTTTGTGGCCGTCCACACTCCTATTACCTGCTCTTACACTGCTCATTAAGGGTTTACTGTTCTTAGTACTCAAGTCTCACTACTCCTGACCTTGACACAACATACTTCTGTTTCTTTATTTTCCTCAATACAGCTAGCTGGGGTCTACACACTCATTCAAGCCTAACAGCCCAGCTCTTTCTAAGCCCCCATGATTTTCATGATCACACCTGTCAGAACACAGTAGAAACTACTTTCTGATTTTTTATATCTTTTCAGGCAAAATTCTGTCTGTAAATTGTATATGCCTGAGATGGAATTTGAGGTCAATACGGCTCAGTATGGGAGATCTTTGAATACAACATTGAGGGTATTAATTGTAAGCACATTGTCTTGGAACAGGATATGTTGTAAGGTGTAGACATTGAGAGTAAAAAACCCTCAAACTTTAAAATTCACCTAAATTTCATTACAAATTGGCCCATTCTGGGCAAGAAATGGAAAAGCTGAAATGTGTCAACTGTCCATGCACATTTGTTCAGCACAAATGACATAGAAAATATTTTAAAAATTATAAAATTGTATGAAATTGTTCATACTCAATATTTGGTTTTTATTTTAAAAATTATAAAATTGTATGAAATTGTTCATGCTCAGTATCTGGTTTTCATTATGCTTGCTTTTATCAGATAAAAACAAAACCAGATAGTAAACCACATAGTGTAGTAAGCTTATAAACTCCCAACCCATTAAGTGTACAGTTTTGTCTGATTGTGACACAAAACTAAACTCCGTAGTAGCCTTTTAGCCATAACATAATTACTAAAACTGAAACTAATATATATATGAAAATAAAACAGAAATGTCTTTGCTATATAAAAACTAAATTACAACTAAAAATACACAATAAAGGAAGACTACAACTAAACTGAATTTCCAAGTAAGACGATAGTGAAAAGTCAAGCAAAACGACACCTTTTATCGGCTAACTAAAAAGATTACAATATGCAAGCTTTCGATGAAACTCAGGCCCCTTAGTCAGGCGAGATGTCATTAAGTATAATCAGGTAAGAAGAGAAATAATATAGAAATAGAAATTAAAATAAAAAGGCAAAACTGTAATAACCCTGGTCTAGGGTTGAAGCAAAGCTTCAAGGGCGCTTATCGTCTTAAATAGGGGTCCCCAGTTCCAGTCCTGGGGGGCCGCAGTGGCTGCAGGTTTTCATTCTAACCCTTTTTTTTAAATAGTGACCTGTTTTTGCTGCTAATTAACTCCTTTTGATTTCATTTTCATTGACTTGATCTTGAAGACTCCGCCCCATTAATTGTATTTTTTTCCCTAATTAGCAGCCAAACAATAATGAGATACAAAATGAGCCAAAATACGACCAGCAAACTGTGTCCATCATACAATATCTGAAAATAAAGAAAGGTGAAGGTCTCAAGAATGTCGATTTGCTCAGGTCCCCAACAAATTTTAACAAAGCTCTTAGAAAAGAGAAAATCAATAATTTCAGAAATATCTGCTATTGCACAATAAGAGCAGCAACAAGCCATGGAATTAAAGAACGAGTTTAATTAACAACAAGAATCGGTGCCTAATAAAGCAACTGGGTGGACTGAAATTGATTGGAGTTGGAGGCCCTGACTTAGTTGACTCCTACTGGCTCCCTCACTTAACATTTCATTTCGGTTTGGGTGCCATTTAAGGAAAGAAATGAAGCAATTCAGAGGAACGAGGAAGAAATTCAGGCAAAGAAATCTTAAAGAACAAGTCCATGAAAATGTAAGGAAAGGAGTTAATTAGCAGCAAAAACAGGTCACCAATTAAGAAAAGGGTTAGAATGAAAATCTGCAGTCACTGCGGCCCTTCGGGACTGGAGTTGGGGATACCCTGGTCTAAAATGTCTTTATACACTGTGGCACTACCGGTGCTCTTCACTGACCTAGACCCAAACCCTGGAAAACACAGCCAGGCCTTTATGCCACCTCCACCAAACTTCACAGCAGGTACAATGTAGTCCAGAAGGTCATGTTCCCCTGGCATCTGCCAAACCCAGATTCAGACGGGCAGATAGTGAAGCATATTTCCTCACTCCGGGCAGCATGTTTCCAGTACCCCAGAGTCCAATGGTGGCATTCTTTACACCGCACCAGCCCATGCTTGGCATTGCACAACGCAATCTTAATCTTAGCCATGGAAAACCCAATTCATGGAGCTCCCGACGCACAATTCTTGTGCTGATGTTGCTTCTGGAGGCAGTTTGGAGCTCTGTTGAGGGTGATGCCACAGAGGGTAGACCATCTGAGCACACTTCAGCACTGCGTGGTCCTAGTCTGTGAGTTTACATGGTCTACCACTTTGTGGTTGAGATGCTGTTGCTCCTTGACTCTTCCACTTCACAATAATAGTGTTTACAGCAGACCGGGGAAGATCTGGCAGAGCTGAAATTTCACAAAGCTGGCATCCTATGACACAGAGGAAAGGTCATTTAAATACACTTCAGCACTCGACAGTCCTGCTCTGTGAGTCTGCGTGGTGTAGCACTTCTTGGCCGAGCCACTGTAACTCCACTTCACAATAATAGTTTTTATAAGCTGACCTGGGCAGATCAAGCCGCATTTTATGACCATGGAATGTTCTTTGATACGCCAATGGAGACTCTGTGACAAAGGCCCAGTGAGCTAGAATTGTACACTTGGAAGGGATTAGCGTGTTACTGAAACTCCAATTTCTTGCTAAGCTTTTATTCTGAAAAGACTGCCAGAGGTAATGTGAACACAGGAAGGGCTTTTATGTCGATGCAAAGTGTAACAGGAAACTCGTCACACTGAAGAAGGTAGAAAAAAAAACAGAAAAACTGGAAAAGAGAAAAGAAAGCGGAGATCCGCCATCTTGGAAAGGAGGCTGCTGGGATTGGTCTTAAGCAGAGGTCCTCAATCAAAGTCAAAGAGACTATTCCCTTGTTTGGTGGGAATGTTGAAAATAAGACTCGTCTCTGTTGTGTTTATTCTAACATTTTACTTCTGTATACATAGATATGTATGTTCCAATATCTATAGTTGTTGATGAGTTCAATCTAAATTGAACCCCTTGTAGAAGTTCCTTAACCCATCAGCAGGACTGACTGGTATCTGCTCCTTTGAGTGAGGAGGAACAGGATGAGCACTGCAGAAACAATCAGAAACAGACTTCATTAATGTGGCCTGAGGGCCCGACGTCCTCTAGTGGGCCCTGTGCTCACTGCCCAGCACTGTGGAGCTCGATTGGCATTTGCCATGGAATACCAGAATTGGCAGGTCCACCGCTGGCGCCCTGTGCTTTTCACAGATCAGAGCACATGTGACAGATGTGAAAGTGTCTGGAGAAGCCATGAAGAGTGTTATGATGCCTGTAATATTGTTCAGCATGACCAATTTGGTGGGGGGTCAGTGATGGTCTGGGGAGGCATATCCATGGAGGGACACACAGACCTCTACAGTCTACACAATGACACCTTGACTGCCATTAGATCAGTCAGTCAGTCATTATCCAACCCGCTATATCCTAACACAGGGTCACGGGGGTCTGCTGGAGCCAATCCCAGCCAGCACAGGGCGCAGGGCACACACACAGTAGGGACAATTGCAGGATCGCCAATGCACCCGAAGGAAACCCACGCAGACACGGGGAGAACATGCAAACTCCACGCAGGGAGGACCCGAGAAGCAAACACAGGTCTCCTTACTGCGAGGCAGCATCGCTACCACTGCGCCACCATGCCGCCTCTGCCATTAGGTATCCAGATGAAATCCTTGGACCCATTGTCAGACCCTGAACTGGTGCAGTGCCTCCTGGGTTCCTTCTGGTGCAGGACAATGCCCGGCCTCATGTGGTGAGAGTATGCAGGCAATTCCTGCAGGGTGAAGGAATTGATACCATCGACTGGCCCCCACGGTCTGCTCGCCTGAGCTCAATCCAATAGAACACCTCTGGGTGGGACATTTTGTTTTGGTCCATCTGACGCCTCAGACTGTCCAGGAGCTCATTAAGGCCCTGGTCCAGATCTGGAAGGAGGTCCCCCAGGACACCACCCATCGCCTCATTAGGACATTGTCAGGCATGCATATACAAGCACATGGGGGACAGCATACATGGTGGTCCAGATCTAATTATGCAGTTTTCATTACACTATAACTTATTAAGTTTATTACTCCGAGCCTGTATCCAACTGAATGAAGGACAAGTGGGATATTACATGGAAAATCACTGAATTAATTCAATGTAAGTCCATTTTCGTTTATTACACAATATTTTGAACAATTCTTTTGTCTTGTATTGTTTTCCTGCATTGCATTAAAAGTTGCATAATTAGATCTGGACTACCCTATACAAACAACTGAGTACGATTTAGAGTTGCTGCAATGACATTTCAGCCAAATGGACTCGCCTGCCTGCCACCACATCATTTTTTCACTTTGATTTTCGGGATGTCTTTGAATTCAGCCTTCTGTAGGTTGATCATTTTCATTTCCATTAAACGATGTGGCATCCTTTTGTTCCTAACACATTACCATATCAGTCCATATCAGTAGAGATAGCCAGCAGAATTGTATTTCCCATTGAGATCTGGTGAGTTTTCATAGTGTTCCTTTAATTTTAAGTTTTCTTACACCGTAAATTCAAGGGGTAAAGCTTTTTTATTTTTTTGGAACATTCCAGCCTTGGCGTGTTCGTACCTCAGCTTGGTGACAGCTGATTGTTACAACTCCATGGCTGTCTTGTTTGACGTGATGCACCTGCTAATGATGGAACATCTGCACAGTCCCTCATAAAGGTGTCTGCATATCTTGTGCTCTGCCGTGTACCTTGGAATGATGAACTGAGGCTCTTTGACAGGTTATGATCACAATCCAGTTATCCCTAACCCTAACCCTAAGCCTAACCCTAACCTTGACAATGTGAGGTGACTGTCTTGTCACCACGAGTGAGATGCTTCCTATGAAAAGTGACTTTTGTTGCAAGGAAGACGAACCTGAATTGTCAACATATTCTGCTGTGGCTGAAGTCAAAACTCTCAAGAAACACGCTGAACATATGCAGGGAATTAAAGAGTTTGTTCCATTTAGCACGTCCCGCTGCAGATAAATCTATTACAAGAGGGCCTTGTGCTTATGAAGAATTACATGGCACTGGGAGTGACTTACATGCGGCAAAGAAATGTCTCGAGCAGCACCGAGAGGAGAAGTCGCAGAAGGGAAAATGTCAGCATAATGGATGAGGCATTACAAATTACTGCTGTGAAAAGTCCCGTAAACAGTGACGTAATGCGGCCTGCGGCGTTACTTGCAGGATGCAACCTAATTAGCCCTGTGTTGGAAAAATAAAAAAAGGGATCAGGCAGAGGGGCGGACGGAAATCGGTCGAGAAATGTCAACGACGGGACGGGCAAACTCTAAGAGACAATGCAAAAGCCCAAGACTTATCTGCTGCCGGACGATTTGATTCATGTGGGAGAAGAAACAGGTGAGAAACAACTGGAACAGTCCAAGAAAAACAGAACCGTGAAAGAAAAAAAAAAAGCAGTGGTAAACCGCAGTGCTGACAGGGGGCCCTCGAGGAATGGAAACGCCACCCTCATCTTCACTGCCATAGAGGAACACCATAAAGAAATCCAAGGAACCGGTAGAACAGAAGGAATGAGAAGCATCCAGCTGCAGCCTCGGAAAAATCCACGCACCTCAGACACTGTAAGGTCCGCAAAAAGAAGCGTTTTACACAAGCATAAGCTATCGTTCTGGAAGGATGGAAAACTTTTGCCTCTTTATGTCAAAGTTGTCCTAGTGTAAACTTTCAATCACCAATACTATAGGATACTACTCACGACACAAAAATCTGCCTTTATCTATATTTTTTTTTTTACCTTTACTAGGACCTTGCTAGGGTCATCCTCAATAGGATCCGTGATCACTTGCTCACCTACCAGTGACCGGAACAGTCTGGTTTTATACCTAAGAGGTCTACCATCGACTGCATCCTGGCACTGAGGGTTCTCATGAAGTGCAAACGCGAATATTAGCAGAGTTTCTTTGCAGCCTTTGTCGATTTTCGTAAAGCGTTCGACTCAGTTGATCGAGCTGCCCTGTGGGACATTCTGAGGGTTCGCGGGATCTCCTCGAGGTTGCTGGATATCATGGCCGGCCTGTACACTGGTACTGTGAGTGCTGTGCAGAGTGGAGGGAGGACCTCTGTGTTTTTCCTAAGTTGATTCTGGGGTCTGTTCTGCTCCTACTCTGTTCAATGCTTGTATGGACCCAGTGTTGGGCAAGGTCGTAGGGTCAAGCGGCTGAGGGCATCTGTTGCTGAAGAGAGATTCACGGATCTTGACTTTGCTGACGATGCTGTGATCCTCACATTGTCAATGGAGGCTCTGATTGAGGCGCTCGAGAGACTGAGTGAGGAGTCTGAGTGTCTGGGCTTGTGAGTGTCCTGATAAAAACCAAGAGCCAAGTCTTTAATGACCTCTTGGGCACGGCCATTCGCAGTGTGTCTGTCTGCAGAGAGAGTGTCGACCTTGTCCAGAGGTTTACCTACCTTGGCAGTGACAATCATGACTCTGGTGACTCTTAATATGAAGTCAGTAAACGGATTGGGAGAGCATGGGGGTCATTAGGTCTGTCAGAAAGTCCATTGTCAGGTTGAATTGCGACCTCTAATGGCAATATATTAGAAACACTTGTAAAACTTTTCTTACATATTTCTGGGTGAAAGTTCAGGCTTTGCACGTCTTTTGTTCCTTTGTTTACTTGCTGCACGTTGTGAGAATAGTTTGTCCTTTTCTCTTATCACTTGAGCCATTAATGCTGTGCGTCCTTGCGGAAATACCACATCAACAGGAATTAAAGTACTTTCAGAGTTTAGATTGTGTTTGAGATTAATCCTTATCTCGATATTTGAAAGGGGAGTTTACAAACAAAGTTGTATCACCGTGGAGTCAATAGCGGCACCTCCCGTGGCCAGACATCTGATCGTGTCTACAGTCGTTTGGACTTTATCTCACCTGCATTACTTACACCAGCCTGTCGTACTGAGACCAGCACTCATTTTTAAGGTCGCTGGAAAGGGGTGGGTGGCGCTCCCAATATCTGCAAAAGGACGAAGGTCCAAGTCTTTAGAGTCCTGGTACTTCCTGTCTTGCTGTATGGTTGCGAGACATGGACACTATCCAGTGACCTGAAACGAACACTGGACTCCTTTGGTACTGTGTCTCTCCGGAGAATCCTTGGGTACCATTGGTTTGACTTTGTTGCTCATGGAGTCCCGAATAAGGCATTACCTGCATTGTGAGGGAGCGTCAGTTACAGCACTATGGCCATGTGGTGCGTTTCCCCGAGGGTGATCCAGCTCATAAGATCCTCATTGTTGGGGACCTAAGTGGCTGGACCAGGTCAAG
The DNA here is from genome assembly GCF_016835505.1 of Polypterus senegalus. Classification (NCBI taxonomy): domain Eukaryota; kingdom Metazoa; phylum Chordata; class Cladistia; order Polypteriformes; family Polypteridae; genus Polypterus; species Polypterus senegalus. The sequence continues at coordinate 194,535,789 of NC_053158.1, forward strand.
GGGTCTCCCACGTAACACCTGGCTATGGGAGTTAGAGGGTCATTTCTGGAGGGTGGGACTGGACCGTGCATCTGCCAGGGGGTTTGCCAACCAGGATCTCAAGCTGTTTCACTGTGTGTTGGGTGTTTAGCGACATGCTGTACCAGTGCATGCTCCCCAACTTGATTTGACTTGACTTTACTAGGGGATTTGCCCCCTGCTCACTTCATCCACCAATCCCACCTGTGCTACATGCCAGCCACTTTGTCTCTCTGTCGCTGCGTATGTGGATTTTACTTTCACCAAACAACAAATCTTTTAATTCTCACGGATACGCCACTTCATTGGGAAGAAACACTACTTTTCCTTGATGGCAACAGAATTCAGCGATCTACAAGTCTCCGACTTAAAGTTCAAAGCCAAACAATATCTATAGACTTCTGTCATATCATCTATGTCCATATATTCAGTCTCTTTTCGCTGTTCCGTTATTTCACAGAGTAATAATTTCCATTTTTTTGGAGCTAATGCAATCTTTACTATCAGTTTTTTGACACTTTTGAATTTTAGTACTTTCATAATCTCTAACCTGCTCTGCATTTATGTTTCATGTCACGTTAGTGGTATTCGTGGCGTTATACATTTTTGTTCTTTTTGGCTTTGAAATTAACATGAAAATACTTTTTAAACTTACACTTTTTACTGTAACATTACAGTAAAAACAATATTTGGAATTCACTTTTCGTCAGTATCGCTTTGACAACGCAATGTATAACTGCCCGTGAGTGAATATCATTTCTTTCCCTCTAATAAATAAAACAACTTTCTCGAAAGTTTGTCCATGCTCTTTCATCATCGCTTTGTCACTGACGTGTCATCTTGAACATCTAAAATTATTGTCCTGATAAAATGTTTAAGAGCTGAGAGCGCAGAAAGTGTGCCAGCCAAAAGCATTCACACGACTGAGGTTAGATGACCGTGGTCTTGTTTGAAAATAGTTGTGACTTGAAAGAATCTCATGTTTAAAGTCTCCGTCTCACGGGACTTCATACCGCAACAGCATTTTTGGAATCTTTTAATTCTCGCTGGCAACACGAATTAGACAATCTACAAGTCTCCGACTTAAAGTTTAAATCTGAACTTTACAGTATATTCGATCTCTTTTCGCTGTTCTGTTATTTCACCGTGTAATAATTTCCATTTGTTTGCACTAATGCGATCTTTGCTATCCTTTTTTTGAGACTCTCTAACCTGCTCTGCATGTGTAGCGCTCCAACATTTTTGAATTCTTTACAACATTCTACTTTGTCATCTACTCATTGTCCTTTATTTCCAGCCTTAGACGTGGTTAAATCTCTTTCTTGCGGGATGAAGAAGTTGGGCTGAATGCACACTAAGGAAATGCGGTCGGATCAGCTGCTGTTTTGGTGCTGCTGCTTGTGCCGTGCTGCGTGTTCTGCTTGTCGCGCTGCGCATCAATCATTTAAAATCCTGTACAGCAGCTGTCCTTTTGTCTCACTGCCTTGTCTCGCGTGATGTCAAAGCGTCTTCCGAGAAAGGAGTGGAGGCGGCCAGAAGGCAGGTACTGGACTGTAAGGCCTGGACTTTGGGGGATTGGTGCTGGAGGCACTGGGTTTGTGCGCCTCGGAGTGATGGGATCCGGGAGGTAAGTGCCCTGCCCCATGGCGGTTGGCACTTCGGGGTCGGACGTACATTCTGTGTTTCAGGCAGGGACTACCCGGTTCCGCGTCCATGGCATTGGCATGCCAGTCCATGCGCCATCGGCAGTGCAGAGGCGGCAGTAGGAGATGCCGCGAAGACGGAGCTGCTGCAGCTCGAGAGGCCGCGGCAGCTGCGAGGTTGCCAGGAGGCACTCCACCGCACCTGGAGATGGGGAGACAAGATGGCCGTGAACTGGAGGTCCCTCCTTGTGACAGGCGGGACAGGTGTGTCTTGCGGGCCCCCCGATGATTGGATGGAGGTGGGACGAAGGAATGTCCATCGCGTGCCAGAGAGAGACCTGATTGGGCCAGAGGGAAAGGCCCACAGGAGGCAGTCGACGTGTGTTGCTGATGGACAGGTAAGCTCACTCTCACCCTCAGCTGTCTTCCTGTCCTTGCCGGTGGCTCTGCGCGAGCCGGAGGAGTGACTTTGGCCCGTAGAGTCGCCTTTCTTGCTGGTGCTACATGCTCTCCGTGCAGAGTTGTTGAAGCTGAAGGGGAAGGCAGTCATGTCATCTCAGATGCTGCATGCTGCGGAGGAACGGCGTGACGCTGGAGTCTTTGGCCGGAGTAGTACGGCGGGGAAGGTGAGTACATAAAGGAGAACCTGCCGAAATTGGCCGTGATGTAAATGACCGGCATCGAGTAGGCACTTCTCCGAAAACAGATGCGGTGGTGCGAGCTGTGCGCGAGGTGAGAAGAGAGAGAGCACCGGGGATGGCAGGACGAGTGCTGATGAGTGCCCTGGGTCCTAGCGCCCTACACTCCAAGCCCGCGGCAGTCTCCCGTCACTCTGTAGGGACGCAGACGGGATCGGATTTGAGCGTTTGCCATGCTGAGACCCAGACCGTCAACCCGTCCAAGAAGAAAAGGAGGAATCGAGGGGTGAATGCCAGTTCCTCCGATAGGAAGGGCCGTTCTGCTGGGTGCACACGTCCAGTGAAGGGCCACCCTCTACGGGTGCAGAGGGAAACCCCACAGCCGGCTGAGGTGACGGGGGCGTGTGCGGTCCCGTCTGATGTCCCAGCACGGAGGAGCACGGAGGTCTCGGAGGGGAGGCCGAGGTCGCAAGCACCGGGGTGCCGGTCAGAGGGGTCTCAGCTTGTGGTGGGGAACTGTGGCAGACGGCTGGGGTTGGTACCCAGCGGGACGCCCAAAAGGACCGGAGGAGGGCTTGCGCCTCCTCCAGACCACAAGAGGGCGACCGCCCTGGTTGCACTGGGGACAACGGGTGCAGAGCTTGGAAGCTCAACCCTGTAAGGGCCCATGGTCACCGCCAGTGGGCGCTGCTGGGGGGAAGAAGACTTGGGACACCCAGAGGGCTTCCGGGTGCGCCGCGCACCCGGCCACACAGGGAGTGTCCGCGGAGGAGTGTCGGGGAGCAGCTGGAGCCCATCCAGGCTGCTATAAAAGGGGCCGCCTCCCTTCATTCAGAGTCAAGAGTCGGGTGGAAGTAGACGGGAGTCTGGTGAGAAAGGAGTGGAGGCAGCCAGAAGGCAGGATCTGGACTGTAAGGCCTGGACTTTGGGGGATTGGTGCTGGAGGCACTGGGTTTGTGTACAGGCTGTAAATAGTTGTAAATATTGTACATAATAAATATGTGTGTGCTGGGTGACAAACCGTTGTACGTCTGTCTGTGTCCGGGCCACGTACCACAATATATATATATATATATATATATATATATATATATATATATATATATACACTGTGTGCACAATTATTAGGCAAGTGAGTATTTTGACCATATCATCATTTTTAATGCGTATATTCCAACTCCAAGCTGTATTAACTTGAATGCTTATTGGATTTAAGCACGTCAGGTGATGTGTATTTGTGTAATGAGGGAGGTGTGGCCTAAGGAGATCAACACCCTATATCAAGGTGTGCAGAATTATTAGGCAGCTAGTTTTCCTCGGACGAAATGGGCCAAAAAAGAGATTTAACTGACTCTGAAAAGTCAAAAATTGTAAAAAGTCTTTCAGAGGGATGCAGCACTTTTGGAATTGCTAAGATATTGGTGTGTGATCACAGAACCATCAAACATTTTGTTGCAAATAGTCAAAAGAAACGTGTTGAGAACAAAAGGCATAAATTAGCTGCCAAAGATTTGAGAAGAATCAAGCGTGAAGCTACCAGGAGCGCATTATCCTCCAGTACTTTCATATTCCAGAGCTGCAACCTACCTGGAGTGCCCAGAAGTACAAGGTGTTCAGTGCTCAAAGACATGGCCAAGGTAAGGAGGGCTGAAACCCAACCACCACTGAACAAGAAACATAAGTTGAAACGTCAAAACTGGGCCAAGAAATATCTGAAGACAGGTTTTTTTCAAAGGTTTTATGGACCGATGAGATGAGAGTGACTCTTGATGGACCAGATGGATGGACCTGTGGATCAGTAATGGGCACAGAGCTCCACTCCAACGTGGAGGTGGGGTACTGGTATGAGCTGGTATTTTTAAAGATGAGCTAGTTGGACCTTTTTGCATTGAAGATGAACTCAAAATCAACTCCCAAACCTACTGCCAGTTTTTCGAAGACACTTTCTTCAAACAGTGATACAGGAAAAGACCATGATTTTTATGCAGGCCAATGCTCCATCACTTGCATCGAAGTTCTCCACTGCGTGGCCAGCCAGTAAAGGCCTTAAAGATGAAGGAATAATGACATGGCCCCTTCCTCATCTGACCTAAACCCTATCGAGAACTTGTGGGCACTTCTTAAACGCTAGATTTACGGGGGAGAAAAACAATACACCTCTCTGAAGAGTGTCTGGGAGGCTGTAGTCACTGCTCCACAAAAAGCTGATCGTCAACAGATCAAGAAACTGACAGACTTCATGAATGGAAAGGCTTATGACTGTTATTGGAAAGAAGGGTGGCTATATTGGTCATTGATTGATTGATTTTTTTTTTTTGAAATGTCAGAGATGTTTATTTGTAAATTTTGAGGTGTTTGTTTATTATTCTCACTATAACAGATGAAAATAAATTAATGAGATGGGAACATTTTCATTTTTCCTTTAGTTGCATAATAAATCTGCACACTAATAGTTGCCTAATAATTGTGCGCACATATGTATTCCCCTGATGATGTTCACACTCACATTTCCGTTGTGAAACATTCAGGTTTCAGGTTTATTAACATTTTGGATTGACTGATAGCACTGTGTTTGTTCCATATTAAAATTAATCCTGTTGATGATAAGGAATTTATACAAAATTTATTTGCATCCATTCCCAATCTGAACACTCATAAACTTATAATGGCTGGGGACTTTAATTGTGTTCTAAATCCACTTTTAGATAAGACTTCCTCCACAGGGGGAAAGCAACTAACACCGCAAAGATAATTACAAAGTTTATAACTGATCACAACTTATCAGATCCCTGGAGGTTTTTAAACCCAAATTCAAGAACATATTCTTTCTACTCACCAGTACATCATTGCTACTCAAGGATTGATTACTTCTTTATAGATAATAACTTCTTGCCTAAGATTAAATCTTGTAAATACGATGCTATTGTTATTTCAGACCATGCTCCGATGATCTTGGAGCTGAAATTACTAAGCCCCATACACTCACCCCGCAGATGGCGTCTCAATCCGCTTCTATTAGCTGACGAGAATTGTACTGAATTTATATCCAAACAAATTGAATTCTTTCTAGAGACAAATACATCCCCTGAGATCTCTGCAGGAATACTCTGGGAAACTCTTAAGGCCTTCTTAAGAGGACAGATTATCTCATATCTTTCCCACAGAAATAAATCCGAAGCGAAGAAAGTAGCAGAGATAAAAGCGAAATTACTAAAATAGATGAAGAACATGCCAGACTACCAAGCGAGACTCTACATAAGAGGAGGCAGGCTCTACATTCAGAATTAAACCTCTTGACAACTAAAGAAACCGAACAACTAATTTACAAATCCAGACATCATTATTATGAACATGGAGAAAGCTAATAAGCTTTTAGCAACAAATTCACAAGCAAGAAGTGCATACGCAATCTCGGTAATTACTAACACGAATGGAGATAAAATCATGAACACAAAAATATAATGTACACTTTTAGAGACTACTATAAATCCCTATATACTACTGAGTTTAAAGAAGACAATATACAATCTAATGCATTTCTGGATAAATTACAGATACCACAAATTGACGCTATTAGTGTGGAGGAGCTCGATAAACCTCTGTCATTATCAGAATTACTGGATGCTATAAAGTCACTCCAAGGTGGAAAAGCAGCAGGCCCTGATGGCTACCCTGCCGAGTTTTACAAGAAATTCTCCGCTCAGCTAGCTCCCTCCTATTAGCAACATTTACAGAAGCCAGAGATAACCAATCTCTTCCACAAACCTTTAAGCCAAGCACTAATCACTGTCTTTCCAAAACAAAATAAGGACTTATTACAATGTGCATCATACAGACCAATTTCACTTCTGAATAACGACGTTAAAATACTCTCTAAAATCATAGCTAGAAGGATGGAGAAAGTGCTCCCCTCAATAATATCACAAGACCAAACTGGATTTATTAGGGGCCGACACTTATCTTCAAATCTTGACGCCTGTTTAATGTAATATACTCACCAACTAAATCAAACACCCCAGAAATATTATTATCATTGGATGCAGAAAAAGCATTCGACATGATTGAATGGAAATACCTTTTTACTATTTTGGAGAAGTTTGGGTTTGGCCCAACATTTGTGCATGGATTAAATTACTGTATACTAACCCAGAAGCTTCAGTTTGCATCAATAACATTTGCTCAGACTACTTTAAACTAGAGCGTGGCACAAGACAAGGATGCCCTTTGTCACCACTGCTGTTTGCAATTGCCATTGAACCACTGGCAATACATTGTCGAAATACTGATCAGATAAAGGGGATTAGCAGAGAAGGACTGGAACAGAAAATCTCATTATATGCAGATGACATGGTACTGTATATATCGGACCCAGAAAATTCTGTGCCTGCAGTCTTAGCAGCACTCACAGAATTTCAAAAGCTCTCTGGTCTCAGAATTAATCTGAATAAAAGTGTACTCTTTCCGGTGAATTCGCAAGCATATAATATTAGATTAGACACCCTTCCTTTTATCATTGCAGAACAGTTTAAATACCTCGGGGTAAACATCACAAGTAAACATAAAGCTCTTTATCAACAAAATTTATGTCTGTATGGAAAAAATTAAACAAGACTTGCATAGATGGTCAACCCTTCATCTCACACTAGCTGGAAGAATTAACACTGTTAAGATGAATATTCTTCCTAAGCTCCTTTTTATTTCAAAACATACCAATATACATTAATAAATCGTTCTTTAAGCAATTAGATTCAACAATAACCTCATTTATTTGGAATTCTAAACATCCACGCATCAAAAGAGCGACCCTACAAAGACAAAAGGCAGAAGGCGGCATGGCTCTACCTAACTTCCAGTTTTATTACTGGGCGCAAATATACAGTCGATAAGAACCTGGACACAAATAGAAGAACATACACAGGCATGGACCGCAATAGAAGTAAAATCCTGCAGTACTTCTTTGTATTCCTTGCTTTGTGCTCCAATAAACACACGTTATCGGCAATACACTAATAACCCAATTGTGCTCCACTCACTTAGAATCTGGAACCAATGTAGAAAGCATTTTAAGACGGAGAAGCTTCTTTCTGTGGCACCCTGCAAAAGAACCACCTCTTTCAACCCTCACAAACATATGCAGTTTTAATATCTGGAAAAATTTGGAATTAACTTGCTTAGAGATCTTTATATAGACAACGTCTTTGCATCCTATGAACAATTACATTCCAAATTTAACATTCCAGCTACAAATTTCTTTCACTATCTTCAAATCAGGAACTTTGTTAAACAGAACCTTCCAGATTTTCCTCATCTTGCACCCTCATCCACGCTGGAAAAATTATTGCTCAATTTCAAGGAGTTAGACTCCATCTCTACAATATATAAAATCCTTTTACAATCCCTTCCTTTCAAAGATCCAAGAGGACACTGGGAAAATGACCTCTCAATTAATATATCAGAAAAGGAGTGGAAAGTAGCAATGCAGAGAATTCACTCAAGCTCCATATGCAAAGCATACAATTATACAACTCAAAATTATATATCGAGCACATCTGTCTCGACTAAAACTCTCAAAATGTTTCCAGGGCATGATCCAACCTGCGACCGTTGCAACCAAGCCCCAGCCTCACTAGGTCACATGTTCTGGGCCTGCTCCAAATTAACATTATTCTGGACAAAAATTTTTAATTACCTCTCAGACAGTCTTGGACTCACAATCCCTCCTAACCCATTAACAGCTGTGTTTGGGGTTCTTCCAGAGGGTCTTAAAGTGGAGAAAGACAAACAAATTGTGATTGCATTCACTACACTGTTGGCACGCAGACTTATTCTGATAAACTGGAAGAACCCAAACTCTCCTCTTTTAAGTCAGTGGGAAACTGATGTGTTATATTATTTAAAATTGGAAAAAATCAAATACTCAGTTAGAGGATCTGTGCAGACTTTTTCAAAACATGGCAGGATCTAATCAGTAATATTTTGAAATGATTTTATAAAGCACAGAGAATTTGTTGATTTAGGTATTTTTAAAAGCCTTAAATTTTACACCGTTTGGCTTGCTCTCTCTCTCAAGGGTGGGGATCGATCTGTTCTTAGCATAATTCTTTTTTTTTGTAAAACTTGATTGCTATGTATTGATTGTAATAAAATTAATAAATAAAAAAAAAAAAAAATTAATCCTCAAAAATACAACTTGCCTAATAATTGTGCACACAGTGTATATATATATATATATATATATATACGCTCACCTAAAGGATTATTAGGACCACCATACTAATACTACTGTTTGACCCCCTTTCGCCTTCAGAACTGCCTTAATTCTACATGGCATTGATTCAACAAGGTGCTGAAAGCATTCTTTAGAAATGTTGGCCCATATTGATAGGATAGCATCTTGCAGTTGATGGAGATTTGTGGGATGCACATCCAGGGCACGAAGCTCCCGTTCCACCACATCCCAAAGATGCTCTATTGGGTTGAGATCTGGTGACTGTGGGGCCATTTTAGTACAGTGAACTCATTGTCATGTTCAAGAAACCAATTTGAAATGATTTGAGCTTTGTGACATGGTGCATTATCCTGCTGGAAGTAGCCATCAGAGGATGGGTACATGGTGGTCATGAAGGGATGGACATGGTCAGAAACAATGCTCAGGTAGCCCGTGGCATTTAAATGATGCCCAATTGGCACTAAGGGGCCTAAAGTGTGCCAAGAAAACATCCCCACACCATTACACCACCACCACCAGCCTGTACAGTGGTAACAAGGCATGATGGATCCATGTTCTCATTCTGTTTACGCCAAATTCTGACTCTACCATTTGAATGTTTCAACAGAAATCGAGACTCATCAGACCAGGCAACATTTTTCCAGTCTCCAACTGTCCAATTTTGGTGAGCTTGTGCAAATTGTAGCCTCTTTTTCCTATTTGTAGTGGAGATGAGTGGTACCCTGTGGGGTCTTCTGCTGTTGTAGCCCATCCGCCTCAAGGCTGTGCGTGTTGTGGCTTCACAAATGCTTTGCTGCATACCTCGGTTGTAACGAGTGGTTATTTCAGTCAAAGTTGCTCTTCTATCAGCTTGAATCAGTCGGCCCATTCTCCTCTGACCTCTAGCATCAACAAGGCATTTTCGCCCACAGGACTGCCGCATACTGGATGTTTTTCCCTTTTCACACCATTCTTTGTAAACCCTAGAAAGGGCTGTGGGTGAAAATCCCAGTAATTGAGCAGATTATGAAATACTCAGACCGGCCCGTCTGGCACCAACAACCATGCGACGCTCAAAATTGCTTAAATCACCTTTCTTTCCAATTCTGACATTCAGTTTGGAGTTCAGGAGATTGTCTTGACCAGGACCACACCCCTAAATGCATTGAAGCAACTGCCCTGTGATTGGTTGATTAGATAATTGCATTAATGAGAAATTGAACAGGTGATCCTAATAATCCTTTAGGTGAGTGTATATATATATATAGGTTTTCATTCTAACCCTTTTCTTAATGAACAAATCTTTTTTCGAGTCATTTCGTTCATTTTAGCAAAATATAATTAAAATGTTACCTGTTACCTCCCTAACACATCTACTGCTTACACAAATGTTGATCACAATAATTAATCAATAATTTATTTGTAACAGGATTATTTATTTATAAAATAACACACCACAGATCCTCAAGAAACAGTAACAAAATCATAGTGACAGAAATTGACAGACCTTTTTTATTTATAAGAAAATGCGTTTTAGATATTTTTGATAATTTTATGATAATTTCTAAATATGGTCCAACATACAACAAATGGAATTTTACGTTAGTATTTGACTGAGGTACTGAGCCGGTAAGTGGTCACGTGACAAAAAAACGAACGACTCGAAAGACTCGAGGAATGAACTAATCAATTCTCTTTCCGGCTCAGACTGCATAGGTTAAGCTTATGGGGCTGTCACGTGATGAACGAACAATTCAAACCCGAAGACTCAAGAGATGAACTAATCAATTCTGTTTCCGGCTCAGACTGGGTTGGTTGAGCTTATTCCAATACAGAAACTATAGGAAGTTGCGCAAATGCGCATGTGCGACTGAACGAATCACTCCCACGAGACGACTCGTTCTTCCCGAGTCACATTAAAGATTCGTTCAAAATGAACGAATCGTTCAAAATGAACGAATCGTTCAAAATGAACGAATCGTTCAAGAACGACCCATCACTACCCAGCTGCCAGTTTTTTATCGTAAAAATAACATTTTTATAGACCTAAAAATACATTCACTTTTTTTTATTTTCGGTGAAATTCTGGCAACCCAGCTGCCAGTACTTTACTGTAAATTTTTACAGTATAGGAAGTGTCTGTAAACTGCCATCTTTAGGTCTCTCCACACTTGTCAGTCGGCCACTCAAGGGCTCCAGTCTAAGAAGACTCGTTTTTCACTTTAAACACGTGATTTTTTTTATTCCAGTTTTATAACAGGCAGGGTTAGCCTCAAGGTGCTCCAAAACAACTTTCATTTGCCCAGTGTTTCTATTACACCTCATTGAACACAGCAGGTCTTAGGCTGGTGGTCCGCAGTGCTTCCTTTTTGACTATTACATTATTAACAAGATTAATAAAAATGAAACGAGGACCCAGCTAGCACTGCTAGACCGTAAACCTCATATTGTAGATTTATCAGATGAAGTCTAATATTTCTTCACTTCCTCAGCTTCTGACTACTGAAACATGTCCGACTCAAATCGGTGGCCACAATCTTGAAATCTGCTGTAAGACGATGCTTTTATTTCCCTTTTCAACTTCTTTTTTTCCCCCTTTAGTAATCCACAGGGAGCAGATTGGAATTAGAAAAACGTTAATACGGATATTTCTGAGGGAATTTTACAAAGCTTGTTAGGTCATACATGAGAGGGATGAAGAATGGCTACGGTGTCCAAAAAAATGCAGCGAGAAACGCGAAGAAAGAGGAAAGCAGAGAAGAATTCTGACCAAGGAATTGTAACCACTTAAAAATAACTTCAGCATCCAGCACTCCCCAGAGCACGAGAAGAAAATATAAACGAGAAAGCCGCTGTCTAGAGGAACGCGATTCTCGAAATATCGAGGAGTATGAACTGCACACGCACAGCAGGGTTCACTGGAATGGCACGTTAGAAATGAACTCACCTACACCTTCATGAAAACTGGAAACCAAACACCAAACACCGAATCAGAAATTAGTATCGGATATTGGACAGATTTCATTTCACGTTCAAATAAACATTCACTTCTTTTTTTAACATTTCATTAAGCGGTCTACAGTGAATTCAGAGCCCTTCACTTTCTGCACACTTTATTGTGTTGCTAAAGAGAGCTGAAAAGATGGCAGCTTACAGACACTCCCCAACCCATCTAATGGAGCTTGAGAGGGTCTGCCCGGCAGAGTGGGGTATACTGCCCAAATCGAGGAGTGCAACGCCTGCAGAGACTCACCCAAGAAGACTTAGGGCTTCTACAAAGCAGTGAATTAAAGGTCTGAATACATCTCAGAATGGAAACCTTCAGTTTTTGATTTTTAAGAATTTCGCAAACCTTTTCAAAAACATGTTTTCACTTTGTCATAATTAGATCATTCAGTGTAGATTAATGGACAAATATGGCAACGTAATCTATTTAAAATTAAATCAACAATGCAATAAAGTGTGAAGAAAGTGAAAGGGTCTCAGTGCACAGTAATATATGAACTGTACATGAAAATGAAACACTAAGAGGATGAGGGTTGAGGTGCCTCAGGAGACCCTGTTTAACATTAGCGTCCAAAGGATGAAATAACAAAAGATCAGCAATCGCTGTGATGCTGGTCTGTCAATGAATGGCACATTCCAGGTGTCTTCTGAGATGTGTCATGGGCATCCAAAGGGGCGGGACTTCATCTTTAAACAGGGGACAACAGCAGACCACCGCAGCTTTCTCACCTCCACTCTAAGGAAACACATGGAACAAATGTTAGTAGGGATGTCTCACCCCCAGGTGTGTAGATAGATAGACAGATAGATAGATAGATCATTTTAATTTTTTAATTTTAAACAATATTAATATTAACAATTAGAACATAATTGTAGTCACATTAACAGACAAAATTCAACAACAAAACATTTTTACTCATACTTTAGCACTAGACATAATTTTCAGATTTTTCTAAATATTTCTAATTGCTTAATTAGTTTAAAATATGCAAATTCAATCTTTAGATATAGATAGATAAGAAAGGCACTATATAATAAATAGATAGATAGATAGATAGATAGATAGATAGATAGATAGATAGATAGATAGATAGATAGATAGATAGATAGATAGATAGAAAAGGCACTACTAGATAGGTAGATAAGAAAGACATTATATAATAGATAGATAAATTGATGTGAAAGGCACCATATAATAGATGTAATAGAAATGTGTGTGCAAGGCCCACAGTCGCAGAGCAATGTAGACATACAACATAAGAAATAATCACATCGATCATCATGCTGTTGTATTTCAGCCAGGGTTAGGGTTAGGTTTTTTGGGAGGTACACTCTGTTCCCAGAGTCTCTTTGGAATGCACAGGAGATTCCCTGGGAAGGGAGAAAGCACTGTCCATCCAAACACAGAGCCATTGCCCCTTATCCCAGCTGGTGTTTTTGGCATTATTGCATGGGCCAGATCTGGTTACAGATGGTGGATAGGATCCTTAGAGTTATCAGTTTGTTTTCTGTCTTTCTCCAGCCTCCCTGTGGCCTTGTGGGCTGTCCCTTGATGGTGATTGACAGGTGGCCCAGCCTCTTGGGGAACCATTCACAAAACACAAGGAATATGACAGAATATGCATAGACACTTAGAAATGAAATAACAGACAAAACTAATAAAACTAATATAATAATTCAAATAACTAAAAGCATCAACAATTGTAGGAGGAGAACCGGCATCCCAGCCAGAATGGAGAATATTTCACTACCAGGATGAGAGGCCAGTGCGATAATGCACCTGAACTGGCCAGCGGGACAAAGAAATAAATTTGTACCCAGCCAGTACGGTTCAACGGATGGACTGAGGAAAGCCAAGTATCAGGAGTGGTTCCATCCCCCATACACTAGGTGGCAGTGGTCCTCGTATGATAATCCAACTGGGACGCCCGCAAGGATACTTGGGAGTTGGAGTCCGGAAGTGCAGCCCTGTCGGGGTCCTCAGGAATTGATAGAGAGCACTGTCGGGGTAGGACCTCCATACATTTTCAATGTAGGTGCTTCCTCAATGGCATGGCATGATAGCAGAAACTTCCGACTCATAAGGAATCTGCTGCCTCACATAGAGGAGTCAGAGTCGGGAGGCAGCAGGCAACACTCAGGGGTGGACGGAAGGAGGAAGATTTGTTTATTTCTATTCTTGTGACTAATTTCTGGAGAGGTGCCTCGTGAGAATAAATACCTTTTATTTTATAACAACAACAATAATAATAATAATATTAATAATAATAATAATAACTTTATTTATATAGCACCTTATCTTATATTTACATGCAACTCAAGGTGCTTTCCACAGATTAATCAACAAAAACAAAGATATACCACATTTAATAAAGTATCTATCTATCTATCTATCTATCTATCTATCTATCTATCTATCTATCATATAGTGCCATTCATTTCTATCTATCTATCTATCTATCTATCTATCTATCTATCTATCTATCTATCTATCTATCTACTTGGATTATTATCATTAATTAATACTATGACCATCTCTCTCTATATATATACAATCCAACGTCTGTCTGTCTGTCTGTCTGTCCACTTTTCATGAGAGAACTATTTAACTGATTTAGATTGGGTTTTTCTCTTTAATTTGCTTGAACATTCCAGTTGATTTTGCGACTTCTGTCATTGCGCTATGTATCATAGTTCGCCTGCGGTACCGACTTATTTGTGCAAATCCAAGATACACGCAGTGGGCTGTTGGTATGGCCGTCCTCACTCACACATCAGCCTCGGGGTGTACCTTACCTCCGCCTAGCTAGTGAATGAGAGAACTACTTAACGGATTTAGATCTGGTTTTACTCTATAATTTGCTTGAACATTCTGATTGATTTTGTGACTTCTCTCATCGCGCTAAGAATCATAGTTCACTAGCAGGAGTGATATAGTCACGCGAGAGGCTGCTGGCCGAGGGGTGGGAGAAGCGTGATGTTAGGGAGTGGGGAGCCGGGCAGGACCCTCCTCACTGTCCTGTTCAACTACTATGCTAGCGGAGCTGCGGGGCACGGCTAGTTTCTAATAAACTAAGTATAGTAGTAGGCATTCGTCCATCTCGAAAGATGATGTTTGCGCTCTGGAATGATCTTCATTTGTGTTTTTGGGGACAGCGTCTGGAGTGACTCAGCAGTCCGATCCTAGATCGACAGTCTCTTCTACAGTGGCTGCAGGTGAAGCTGGATGGGGGGCCCGAGTCCTGTTTCTGCTGTCTCATTTTTCTCCTTTGCCTTCTGGTTTCCATCTGTTGACTGCGATGTTGCTCACCCCTCTTGATGCCTTCATGGACAGTCTGGCGCCAGGCGTTCCGGTCATCAGCAAGCTGTTCCCAACTGTCAGGGTCGATGCCAGTCAGCTTGAGATCGCGTTTACAGACATCTTTGAAGCGAAGATGTGGGCGACCAATGGGGCGGTGTCCTGCGGCCAATTCACCATACAGAATGTCTTTGGGTATGCGTCCATCTTGCATTCTATGCACGTGGCCCAGCCAACGTAAGCGTCTTTGGCATAGAAGGAGGTGTATGCTCAGTGAGCTGGCTTGATCAAGCACGGCAGTGTTGGTGACTTTGTCTTGCCACGTGATGTTAAGGATGCGTCGGAGGCAGCGAAGATGGAAGCTCTCAAGGCGGTCTTCCTGCCGGGCGTAGGTGGTCCAGGCCTCACTGCCATACAACAGAGTGCTGAGAACGCATGCATGATATACCTTAAGTTTGGTATTCTGTGTTAGATGGTTATTGGACCACACACGTTTGCTCAGCCTGGCCATGACGCTGGCTGCTTTGGCGAGCCTCTTGTCAATCTCGTTGTCGAGAGACAAGTTGCTGGTAATAGTGGAGCCCAGGTATATGTATTTATCGGTGGTCTCCAGCACTTCATTGTCGATGGTGATAGAGGGTGGAGCAGAGATGTCTTGACCCATGACGTTGGTCTTCTTGATGCTGATTGTCAATCCAAATTCCCTGCATGCCTGGGCAAAGCGGTCCATTAGCTGCTGGAGGTGTTCCTCTGTATGTGACATTAGGGCAGCGTCATCAGCAAACAGCATGTCCCTGACAAGGACAGTGCGAATCTTGGTCTTTGCTCTTAGCAGGGCCATATTCAGCAGCTTTCCGTCACTCCTAGTGTGTAGGTAAACACCCTCGGCAGAGCCCTTGAAAGCAAAGTTTAGCAGCATTGAGAAGAAAATGTTGAATAAAGTAGGTGCTAGGACACAGCCCTGCTTGACGCCACTTTTGATTGTGAAGGGTTCTGAACTGTCCCCGTCGTAACTGACCACTCCCTGCGTGTTGTCGTGGAAAGAGGTTATAATGCTGAGCAGCTGAGGTGGACAACCGATCTTCTTTAGTAACCGAAACAGGCCGCTCCTGCTTACAAGGTCGACGCTTTAGTCAGATCTATGAAGGCGATGAATAATGGCATCTGCTGTTCTCTGCACTTCTCTTGAAGCTGGCGTACTGAGAAGATCATGTCAACTGTGGATCTTTCTGGCCTAAAGCCGCATTGTGACTCGGGATACACACGATTCGCGAGGATCTGAAGGCGTTCCAAAATCACGCGGGCAAAGGCTTTGCCCACCGTGCTCAGCAGTGAAATACCCTGTAGTTGTTGCAGTCGCTGCGGTCTCCCTTGTTCTTGTACAGAGTGACAATCTTGGCGTTGCGCATGTCCTGTGGAACTTTGCCTTCCCTCCAACACATACAGAGGAGCTCATGGAGTGGTCTGAGAAGAGCTGGTTTTCGCATTTGATAATCTCTGTCGGAATACCATCATCACCCGGTGATTTTCCGCTTTTCAAGCAATCAATGGCTTTGCTGAGTTCATCCATGGTAGGTTCGGTGTCCAGCTCCTGCAGAACTGACAAGTCTTCTATGGCGTCCATCGCTGTCTGAGTGACAGAGTTTTCTTTGGAGTACAGTTCCAGGTAGTGCTCCACCCACCTTCCCATTTGTTTGTCTTTGTCTGTGATGGTCTCGCCTGATTTGGACTTTAAGGGTGCAGTCTTCTTTATTGGTTTGCCTGTTGCTTGCTTGATGCCCTCGTACATGTTTCTTGTGTCGCCAGTGTCTGACGCTTGCTGAATGCTGCTTGCCAGCTGGAGCCAATAGTCGTTTAGCAGCGACGAGCAGTCTGTTGGGCTTTTCTTGGGCAGCCTTCAAGTCTTGGAGGTTGTACTGACTTGGGTCGTGTTTATAGTTGATCAGTGCCCTTCTCTTAGCGTCAATGACGGGCTCGAGCTCTGCAGCATTGGCCTCGAACCAGTCAGTGTTCTTGTGCTCCTTTTTGCCATACGTCAGGATGGCAGCTCTGTAGATGGTGTTCCGGAGTAAGTTCCATCTGTCCTCTGCATTTGGCTCTTGGTCACAATTCTGCAGTTCCCCCAGTTGTTCTATAAATTCCTTGTTCTTGATTAGGTCGGTGGTCCGGCAGGTGTTGATTTTTGGCTGACATTTCTTTTTGGAGAGGTGGAGCCTCTTGGGGCATAACTTAATCCTTGAGGCAACGAGGGAGTGATCTGTATCGCAATCAGCGCTATGGTAAGCTCTGGTGTTGTGGATGCTGTTCAGAAATTTGCCTGGTGATGATCAAGTCCAGCTGATGCCAATGTTTTGATCTTGGGTGTCTCCATGATGTCTTGTGACATGCCTTGTTCTGGAAGTAGGTGTTTGTCACACATAGGCTGTGATAGCAGCAGAGTTCAGTAATCTCTGGCCATTTTCGTTCATTTTCCTATGCCATGGTGACCTAGCACACTTGGCCAGGATTCGTGGTCAGAGCCGACCCGGGCATTGAAATCTCCCAAAAGGTAGAGGTGTTCTGAAGTAGGGACTGCGGCAACAGCACTGTTTAGTAGCTCATAGAACTGATCTTTAGTTTCGGTGCTGGCTTGCATGGTTGGTGCATAGGCATTGATCAGATTTACGTAGCCTGTACTTGTGAGAAGGCAAGTGTCATTATCCTTTCTGTGCCCGGTTTGCATGGCTCAATCATATCTAATAGAGAGTTGTTTATTGCAAAGCCCACACCATGTTCTCTGACTTCGTCATCTTTCTTTCCCTGCCAGAAGAATGTGTATTCTTTCTCCTTCATGCTTCCAGAGTCCGGCAGTCGTGTTTCCTGGAGGGCTGCGATGTCAATATGCAGCCTTGCCAGCTCATTATTGATGACTGCTGTTTTGCGAGCATCACTTATGTCCTGTACACTATCAGACAGGCCTGGTGTCATTGTTCTTACGTTCCAAGTTCCAATTCTCAAGTGTCGTTCTTTCTGTTTGTAGTTTGATTTTGTTTTATTGTTTGGCTTGGTGCTTACTTTACAGTCTGCTTGTCGGCCATATTAATGTCCTGAGCCCTACGCACCCAGTAGGGCAGACAGACTGTGACGAGACAACACCTTATTGACTGGGGGCTGCCCAGTTTGAGGCGGGCGGTAGCTGTCCAATGAGATAAGGTAGTCTCTCCCACCGACGAAGGCAACCCCTGGCGCCAGCTCTACGTCAATCGAGCAGGTGGCTTATAACCGGTAGACTGCTGCCTTCCGTGTTTTGTCGACGCTGAATAGCGAAGCTGGAGTGTCCTCTCCAGGGCGCAAGCCTGGGCAGCATGTTGAGGAGAGACTGATGTTGCCCATGTACCAGTTCCCTCTCTCCACACATCAGATGTTTACAAGGGAAAGGCATAGCCTATACATCTTGGCATCCAAGGTGTCGCAGGAGTTGCCAGAAAGCTATGAGACAAGCAGATAGCAAACTGCCTTAGGGACTCCGACTCCTGATTTGTCTTCGGGGTTTACTCCCTTAGCCTTCCCCATGAATGGGTCTAGCCACAAGGCAGTGGAGGTTTGGGATCAGAGTTTTCCTTCTCCTAGATGAGTAGCCTTACAAGGCTAACGAGCCCCATCTGCCCGAAGCAACTGGTTTTGAGGCGCCAGTGGACCGCCTTCCATCCCTTCTCCTGTTGGTTTAAAACGGGTTTCGCCGGACTCATTAATGAGCCGCTCGTGAAGGCCAGGAGCTGGATTTGATTGTCAGAGGCGCTGGGAGATGCTAGCTATTTGGAGTATTTCTTGAGAACTGGGAGCTTATCCCCAGTTCCACTCCAGCAGTAACAACCCTTGAAACCCAAAAACTAAGTATACTAAATACAAAATCACCAGGCATTGTTAAGCAAAATCGAACCAATAAAGTGCAAAACAAACCTTCTCAAACCTTTTCTAATTTGACAACAGAACAACCTGATTTAATTAATATATATAAAAAGAAATATAAACTGTATATGTCTACATTTTACAATACCTAGGTATATGTACATGGCAACCTATTGAGTAGGAAGAGTTTGTTGTTATTAAAATTAAATGCAAATATACAAAAGCAAGTAAGACAGTCCATAGTGGTTTCAGTTGATTTAAGATGTAAATGGAATGAATTCTGGATGTGGATGGTTGACCAGCTGACATGGAGGAGAGGAAACCAAAAAACTCCTGCGATGGGCCTGAGGAGATAAATAAACCTCTGGAGGGCCACGGTCGGAAGACAGAAACTCGCAAATCAAATAGTCAGGTCTAAAAGAGTGCGGTGTATTGCTGTGTTTTGGGTTTGGGGCTTAGTGTGCCCCCTTGTGGCCACAGAATATTAAAATAAACAACCAAAAAGAGAAAGGGAATTGAAATACCGGCAATGGAAGGAATCCTGGCTGAACCATAACACTGTCATGGCATGTAAAACACGAGACATCAGGGAGATGAACTGCTCTTCTGTTTGTGAGGTCCAAAACACTTGAGGTGCTCCTTATTCCTCGTCACTGCATTGTCGGTGCTGTCCTTCAAGATGAGCACTCCTTGTTTGTCAGCTCTCATGTACCCAGAATCACCGTCCTTATGACTAAACGTAAAATCAAACTGGTTTGATTTTATCGGCTCAAGTCGTAGATGAATTGGTGAAGAAATGAATCGCTGAGTAGGTCACATTAGGTGATGGGTTTCATGGGAGTGAGCCACCAACTGCCTCCAACTCGTTAAGCAGGTTACAACTGAAAATCGCTGGGATGGTCATCTAACTATCACCTCACCATCCATTTTCAAACCGCTTAATGCAACAGGGGGGACCCGAGGGTGTCACCACAGACTCAAAGCCAAGTGCACAGATTAGGTTTAATGCAACTGATTCAAATTGTAACATTTGAAATACTGCACCGCCTGCACGTGGAACGTCAAGTTCAATGTGATGAAATGATTCCATTTTGCCAACATAAACTTCACGACTCATGTGTACATGAATAAATTAAAGTTTGGACACACTTCAGGGCTTTCAGCTTTTTAACTTGATATGAAATATTTAGCAAAAATGTAATTATTTTAATGTCACTTTCAATTTGATTTTATTTTTAAAATTTCCTTCAATTGTGTCATCAGTCCAATGTCTCATTTTTCCAGACCTTGTTTCTCTGGCATATTCTTGACATTTCTTCAATTAATTTTTATGTGACATTTTTTTTTTCAAACTGCAAACCAGACCTTGTATTACAGCTGCAAGATTCTGCAATAAAAATGAATATTAAGGAAAGGCCTGTCTACATGCCACAGTGTAATAATACTCATATGTGTCACTTGACTGAGGTAGGCCCCTTATTTGACTGCCTACTGCATGCCACAGTGTGACCACCTGGCCCATCTGACATACAGGGCCCCCCATAATGTTTGGGACTAAGACACTTTTGTCCTTGATTGACCAGTCTACTCCACAGATTAAAAAGACAAATCAAACATTTCAGACATTGTGATTAAAGTGCACATTGCAGACTTTCATTTCAGGGGATTTGCGGACATTTTAGTCGCACAACACTTTTTCTGCAAGGTCCTCCCATTTCAGGGCACCATAAAGTTAGGGACACAGCAATGGCAGGTATATTAAAGCCTTCGTATTTAGGACTTTGTTGCATATCCTTTACATGCAATGACTGCTTGACGTCTGCGATTCATAGACATCAGTAGGTGCTGAGGACGTTCTCTGGTGATACCCTGCCAAGCTTCTAATGTAGCCAATGTGGTACCCGGATGGGGGTGGTACCCAGCCAGGACGCCCAGGAGGACCGAAGGAGGGCTTGCGCCTTCCCCAGACCATGTGGGGGTGACCATCCTAGTTGCTATGGGGGCCACGGGTACAGAGCTTTGAAACTCAACCCTGTAGGGGCCCCTGGTCGCCGCCAGGGGGCGCCCCTATGGCTTTGGAGCCCTGGACCTCAGCATGTCCGCCAGACCCGTAAGTGCTGGGGGGAAGAAGAGAGGGGACACCCGGAGTGCTTCCCGGGATGCAGCTGACACTTCCGCCACACTGGGGTGTGTCGGTGGAAGATTGCTGGGAAACACCTGGAGCACATCCGGGTGATTATAAAAGGGTCCGCCTTCCTTCATTCAAGGCGAGTGTCGGGAGCGTAGTGGACTGAGCTGGAGAGGAGAGAAGGAGGCGGTCTGAAGAAAGGCATTGTGTGGCCAGGACTTTGGGGACTTGTGGGGTTCGTAGAGTACTGTTGGCATTTTATATAGTGTAAATAAACGTGTGATGGGAAAAATGAATGTGTCTGCCTGTCTGTGTCCGGGTCAGTCTCTACACCATCTTCAGCTTCTGTTTGTTTCTGGGGTTTGTCCCCTTAGGTTCTCTCTTCAGCATATGCAACACCTGCTCAGTTGGATTTAAATCAGGTGACTGGCTTGGCCATTCAGGAATTTTCCATTTTTAAGCTTTGAGTAACTCCTGTCTTGCCTCAGCGGTGTGTTTGGATCATCATCTTGTTGCAGGATGAAGCGCCGTCCATTGAGTTTGGAGGCATTTGCTGGAAATTGAGCAGATCAGATGTTTCTACATAACTCTGAATTCATTGTGTGTCTGCCGTCAGCAGTTCCGTCATCGATGAAGATGATGGTGTGCCAGGACCTGTGACAGCCATACATGCCCAAACCATAACACCCCCAACACCATGTTTAACAGATGAGGTGGTCTGCTTTGGATCTTGGACAGTTGCTTTTCGTCTCCACACTTTGCTCTTGCTGATGCAGGTTCATCTTCGTCTTGTCTGTCTGCAAGACCTTTTTTTCCCAGAATTCAGCAGGCTCTTTGAAGTCCTTTTCCTCAAACTGCAATTTGGCCATTCTGTTTTTGTGGCTAACTAGTGGTCTGCATCTTGCAGTGTGTCTTTTGTATTTCTGTTCATGAAGTCTTCTTCTGATAGTCATTTCATACACACACACATCTCTGATCTGTCGCACAGGCGTTTGAGGGCTTTTTCTTGACCATAGTGAGGATTCTTCTGCCATCAGCAGTGGAGGTCTTCCTTGGTCTACCAGTCCCTTTGCAATTACTGAGCTCACCAGTGTGTTCTTTCTTCTTCATGATAACCTAGACAGTTGATTTCGGTCATCCTAAAGTGTTACTGATGTCTCCAATGTTTTATTCTTGTTTCTCATCCTTATAACTCTTATCTTCATGTTGAATAATAGCAGCTACAGACTCCAAAGGGTAGAAACAAGCCGAGGTATCTTATGAAGCTATGAATCCCACCTGAGTGACCACAAACACCTGTGACAACAATCGTCCAAGACATTATTATGCCCTAAAATGGGGAGACCATGTAGAAAAAATGCTGTGTGACCAAAATATATGCAAATACCCTAAACTTTAATATTGTGACCATGAAGTGGACTAAGTGGAGTGCCTAAGGAAATGGATGCATCCATAGAATTGTAGAACAGAACATTTAGAACATTAGAACAATCTGGATGAGAACAGGCCATTCAGCCCAACAAAGTGCGTCCACAGCAGTCCTATCCACTTAATTCTTCTAGAATAACATCAAGCTGAGTTTTGAAAGTCTCTTAACGTCCTACTGTCCACCACACTACTTGGTCACTTATTCCGTGTGTCTGTTGTTCTCTGTGTGTAGAAAAACTTCCTAATGTTTGAGCGAAATTTACCCTTAACAAGTTTCCAACTGTGTCCCTATGTTCTTGATGAACTCATTTTAAAATAACCGTCTCAATCCACTGGACTAATTCCCTTCATAATTTTAAACACTTCAGTCATCCATCCATCCATCCATCCATTATTCAAACCGCTATATCCTAACTACAGGGTCATGGAGGTCTGCTGGAGCCAATCCCAGGCAACACTGGGCGCAAGGCAGGAAACAAACCCTGGGCAGGGTGCCAGCTCACCGCAGCACTTCAGTCATTCTCCTCTTAATCTTCTTTTGCTGAAACTGAAAAGGCTCAGCTCTTTAAATCTTATCTCGTAGAACTACAGTATATCAAGAAGGCTACAATATATACATATACTGCTCAAAAGAATTAAAGGAACACTTTTTAATCAGAGTATAGCATAAAGTCAATGAAACTTATGGGATATTAATCTGGTCAGTTAAGTAGCAGAGGGGGTTGTTAATCAGTTTCAGCTGCTGTGGTGTTAATGAAATTAACAACAGATGCACTAGAGGGCAACAATGAGATGACCCCCAAAACAGGAATGGTTTAACAGGTGGAGGCCACTGACATTTTTCCCTCCTCATCTTTTCTGACTGTTTCTTCACTAGTTTTGCATTTGGCTACAGTCAGTGTCACTACTGGTAGCATGAGGCCATACCTGGACCCTACAGAGGTTGCACAGGTAGTCCAACTTCTCCAGGATGGCACATCAATATGTGTCATTGCCAGAAGGTTTGCTTTGTCTCCCTGCACAGTCTCAAGGGCATGGAGGAGATTCTAGGAGACAAGCAGTTACTCTAGGAAAGCTGGAGAGGGCTATAGAAGGTCCATAACCCATCAGCAGGACCAGTATCTGCTCCTTTGGGCAAGGAGGAACAGGATGAGCACTGCCAGAGCCCAACAAAATGACCTCCAGCAGGCCACTGGTGTGAATCTCTGACCAAACAACCAGAAAGACTTCATGAGGGTGACCCAAGGGCCCCATGTCCTCTAATGGGCCCTGAGCTCACTGCCCAGCAGCATGCAGCTCGATTGGCATTCGCCATAGAATACCAGAATTGGCAGATGCACCACTGGTGCCCTGTGCTTTTACAGATGAGAGCAGGTTCACCCTGAGCACGTGACAGAAGTGAAAGGGTCTGGAGAAGCCATGGAGAACATTATGCTGCCTGTAACATCATTCAGCATGAGCAGTTTGGTGGTGGGTTAATGATTGTCTGGGAGGCATATCCATGGAGGGTCACACAGACCGCTACAGGCTTGACAAAGGCATCTTGGCTGCCATTAGGTATCAGGATGAAATCCTTGGACCCATTGTCAGACCCTATGCTGGTACAGTGGCTCCTGGTGCACGACAATTCCTGGCCTCATGTGGTGAGAGTATGCAGGCAGTTCCTGGAGGATGAAGGAATTGATACCATTGACTGGCCACCACACTTTCCTGACCTAAATCCAATAGAACAGCTCTGGGACATTATGTTTTGGTCCATCCAATGCCACCAGGTTGCACCTCAGACTGTCCAGGAGCTCAGTGATGCCCTGGTCCAGATCTGGGAGGAGATCCCCAACAACACCATCTGTCATCTCATTAGAAGCATGCACCGATGTTGTCAGGCATGTATACAAGAACACAGGGGCCATACAAAGTGCTGCGTACAATTTGGAGTTGCTGCAATTAAATTTTGGCAAAATGGACTAGCCTGCCACATCATTTTTTCACTCTGATTTTTGGGGCGTCTTTGAATTCAGGGCTCTGTAGGTTGATCATTTTCATTTCCATCAAACAATGTGGCATCCTTTTGTTCCTAACACATTACCCAGTCTATATCAGTATAGATATCCAGGAGGATTTCTTTTTCCCATTGAGATCTGATGTGTTTTCAAAGTGTTCCTTTAATTTTTTTGAGCAGTTTATATACTAAAAACAACTTTTTTTGGTGACAGTATGCACTGGTACAGTGTACCAGCACATCGGCCACAGCAACTGGTTGTGGAATCAACTGCATGTTACCGTAGATCCCGGAATATAAGCTTAGAATTTCGTCCTAGATTTTTGGCTTGGAGTTTGGGGGTCGGTTTATACAACGAGTATCGTTTCAGATTCAAGATTTCCAGCGCAATGCCGGTTTTGCCGATGAATACGGAAGTAAATAATGACGGAACCACAGAGCCATCTTTCAGATGAAGAAGTAACTTTGCATGCCGGTACTTTAAATTAAATAAAGAATTTATTCAAAAAGGTGTTTTAGTTGTTGATTTTATTAATAAAATTTATAATAAATTATCGGGAAGTTTAAAATAAAAATTTTTGTTTTGATTTACGACCAACATCTTGCGTTACGACCCGGATGTGGTCACGTGTATCCGCTCGCGCGATTGTAAACAAACAACCGAGAGCGTTAGTAGCATCAGTCGGAGCCCAGATACATGTGTTTGTGGATGTAATTTCGATCAGTGCAGTGATTTACCTATATATATATAATTCATTAAGACCATGCAAGCAAGACACATAATTGCTAAGGAAGGAAGAGAAGGTAAAGAAAGCGATCACAATCGAAACGAAGATGGAAATTGTGTGGAAATATGAGAGTGCTGTTCGTGTGACTGATCTTGCTAATATGTACAGCATGTCGAAATCCACCATCTCGACAATTTTACAAAGAAAAGATTTGCATAAGGAGGCTCCTTCTAAACAATAACCACCTTCCGTTTCATTCTCCTCCTCCTCCTCCCTTCCTGCAGCCCAAAGATGTCAAATTAAATGGTGAGTACAGTATGAAATTGTTGTTTCTAGAATAGAATAGAATGCCTTTTATTTTCACTATACACATCTACAATGAGATTAAAAGCAGCTCCTTCAGTGCAGAAAAAAGTTCCGTATAGGTCTTGTATGGTTGTTTTTTTAGCCTTAGCATAACGCTGGATCTGCGGCCCTGCTTCTGCTTTCTTTCCCTCCTCTGTCTGCGTCGTCTTCTAGACCCGACAACAATCTACGGAGAGCCCGCTGGTCTCGCTATGTTGTCTGGGATGTTGTGCGTGTGATGAAAAGCACTCAAAACAGATGTCTGGCTCTGGACACCGATGTCTAGAAGGTTCTGACGGGTGTAGTGGATGTTCGCCGAACCGATTGTGCACAAACAAGGAAAAAAAAAAAACTTTTTGGTTAATACATTAGAAAAATTATTGGTGTTTTGGTAAATTATGCACATTATACAACCCTTTTTATTATGAAAAGGTTAAGTAAGTGTTGAAGTGGGAGGTTCGGAACACATTATGGGTTAGCCTTGGCGAATGAATTAAGTTCGTAAGTCAAGGGTCCACTGTATTGCGTATTTAAGTTAGTCAAATTTATAACGAGTCTCCGGAAATCCACCCGCCGATGTACCGTATTTATGTATATAGTTTCAACACAAAGGTTTCATTTTACCAAAGTTCTCCGCAATCACTTCCTGGTTTCCATCAAAAATGCCGGCAGTCTCAAATTCTCGCCGATAAACATGATAAATATACCTGAAGAGACACTTTTAAGGAAATTTAGAAAATTTTCCTTGGAGAAGGGGGTCTGCTTAAATACCGGTCATCGGCAAATACATGTAATTTAGTAGGTAGAGAAGGGGGTCGACTAATATACCGAGTCGGCTTATATTCCGGGATCTACGGTAAATGATTCTACAACCAATTGTGTGTTATCCACATTTGTACATTTTTACCTGTTGCTGTGCGTTCTGTGTTAACTGCTTCCAGTACATAACACATTCGCCTATATTGCTTAATGGTCTTGTTGGTCCTTTTTTGGTTTTATTAAGATGCTGTCCCTTCTTAATAATTTCATGGTGATGGCACCACCCTGCCATTGTTGTTTATGTTGCAGTTCTGTTGTATGATTGGTTGGTTCTCCACTCACACGCTTTGATCCTGGAGGATAAGTTAATTCATGGCTGTTACCAGGACAACAATCAGCCATTGACACTTGTACTGTCCTGGAGTGGCAGATCTTCAATTTTAAAATGGAGATGCATGGATGAGAGGGGAGCCAAAAATAACAAGAATTTTCTTCTGGAGGCTGGACGGGCGTTAGTTCTGCCATTTGCCGGCTAGGTGTGTGTACTAGACTACCCACTGCATTATTTGGCCAAGCAGCGTACTCGGGAAAAGGTCTGTAAGGTCAGCGTAATTTTTTTTCTGGAGCTTCTGTTACCGACTTCGTCAATTTTGTGATGGCAGACTTGAAAGAATAATGTGTTTCATTTTTGGGAAAATAGCAGCAGAAGCTGCCACGATGCTTTGAGTGGCTTTCAAAGAAGAAGCTTTGAGCCAGGTAAGGGTTTTTACCTTAAACTGCTCAAGCGATTGTGTGATGCAATGCGGAGAAAACGACCCAAATTGTGGCCATCAGGTGAGTGGCCTCTGCATCACCAACAATGCTCCTGCCTACACAGCAGTTTCTCATGAAGAACAGGATGACAGCAGTTCACCACCCATCAAACCCAAACCCCCCACACATACTTCCCAGACCTTACACCCTGCGATTTTTTTCTTATTTCCAATAATGAAGAAGGGCCCTTAAAGGAAAGCATTTTCAGGATGAAAAGGAGGTCAAGAAGCAAATGTCGGAGGCACTGAAGGCTATCACTTTGCAAGAGTTTCAGAACAGTTTTAAACAAAGTGGTGGGACAAGTGTATTGTGTCTCAGGTAGAGTATTTTGAGGACAATTACATTTAGGATATGTTCTAAGAAATATACAATTTTTTTTTTAATTCTTGTTATTTTTGGGGGATCCCCCTTCGTATTTTAGTTTTTTTATTCAAACAAAGAAGATGAACTTAACACTTGCAGAGGCGGTTAACATCAAAGCATCATCTCTTCCTGAATTGTACCAGAAATCTGTCACCTTAAAGCATCTTTGCAAATGAAGTAGAAGACCAGGAAATACTTTATATCCTGTGAACAGATGGACAGCATAAGACTAGGAATTACCAAATTAGTTTACAGTTTGGGAAAGTAAGGAGTGCAGAAGTGCTAAAAAGATCAAAAACTCTGAGCAAAGTCATCCATCATGTGGACAGCCAGACAATCAAATGTAGGCAGTGTGGTGTGCTGGTTAAGACTATGGACTTCAAGTCCTGAGGTTGTGTGTGACCCTGAGGAAGTCGCGTGACCTGTCTGTGTCCTGATTGGAAAAACAAAAGAAATGTAACCAATTTTATCATAAATGTTTTAAGTTGGCTTGGATAAAAGTGTCAGCCAAATAAGTACATGTGTGTAATACCACATGATCCAGAGCCCCACGTGGAATTTTAACATAAATATGGCTTATCCGAGGGACCAAAAGAGAAGAAACAGCAACGACAAAAAGGACTGAAGAGGGTGAAGGCGACATCAGAAAAGGAGAGATGGCTGGCCATCCCGTTTGAATGTCAGCGAGAGCATCTTATGAATAACACGAGTGCTAAATTAAAAGCCGCCCTGGACAACTTCCAATCCCTGACACTTTCCGCCAGCTTTTTCTAAAGACTCTTACTATCAATTTCATTTTCTATCATATCTTGCTCTATTTGGTATTATTATTTGTTAATAAATAACCATTTTGCTTTTATATTTCCTACACTTTGTTCTTGTATCTACAGCACGTTGTCGCACCCACCACACGGCGAACCACCTGGATTGAGATCTGAGTGCATCTAGAGTGATTGAAATAATACATTGAAAATGAAGGTACCTGTGTGAGGAGTTTGTCACATTACTTGCCTATAGGGATATGAAGGCTGGAGGTTGCTCCTTAAAAGATGAACAACTGTGGTAAAAGCTGGGCATAATGTATTGTTTTGAAAGTGTCATATAACCAAAAGAGTTGTGTTTTTAATTCTGTCGCGATGATACCAGCATGTTAGTCAGTGCTGTTGATAGTAAGTTCTTAAGCTGAGACTTGTATACAATGTTGTGTGAAGCCCTTAGACATTAGAATACAATACAATTTATTGTTGTATAGCCCAAAATCACACAAGAAGTGCCACAATGGGCTTTAACAAGCCCTGCCTCTTGACAACCCCCCAGCCCTGACTCTCTAAGAAGACAAGGAAAAACTCCCAAAAAAACCCTTGTAGGGAAAAAATGGAAGAAACCTTAGGAAAGGCGGTTCAAAAAGAGACCCCTTTCCAGGTAGGTTGGGCATGCAGTGGGTGTTAAAAAGAAGGGGGTCAATACAATACAATACAATACACAGAACAGAGCAAATCCTCAATACAGTATAAAAATTTAAATTTTAGAAGTACGGAGTAGAATTTAACAGTAGGTGATATCACATAATTTGGATGGATTTGTTTAGAGTCCTGGAGACCTCGGCCATCAAGCTGCCTCCCCTATTTGGCCATTCCACAGCTGAAATAGCGCTAATCCGATGAAAGGACCCCTTTAGACATTACCACTGTCTAAATTAAAATATCTATATATGGCTCATTGCAGGATGAGGGCCAAGGCTGAAGCTTAACAGGAGAAGGATGAGGCAGAGGTCTAAGTAAACCCATGTCATTTAAACCTGTTTGCAGGACCTGATTAAACTCTTGGATTCTAAAGCTTCTGGAATTCTGACCCTTTGATTTCATCCCTTAAGAAATGTTCAGTTTTAATCTATTAATATGACATGCCACAATAAAAGTGTATTCTCCAAAAAAGAAGAATATCTATATATGAATGAGAATATTGTGGGGTGACTGACCATTAAGGCTTGTTACAGTGTATAAAATTTGCAAATTATTGTCTATATTTTCATTATATTCTGCTCAATCCCGACAAGATGAATTGAGATGCAGGACAGCTTTATAGGCATTGTAAAATCAAAAGCATATCCTCACTTTTATAACAGTTGATCACAACATAGTGCTAAATTAGTTTACAGCCTGGAAAAAGAAGACATGCCAGTAGGTACTAGGCAACATCAAAAAAAAACTTATTATTTGGGAAACGATAGATTAAGGAATTTGAGCAAAATTCATCCATCAAGCCTTTTTTGTTTAAACGCAACCTTGAAACAGTGATACATGCTTTTATAACCTCTCATCTAGATTACTGCAATGTGCTTCTTTATGGAATTAGCTAGGCCTCCATTGCTCGCCTACAGCTGGTGCAAAATGCCGCTGCTCGATTTTTAACTGGCACAAGAAAGCATGAGCACATTACCCCAATTTTGGCTTCCAGTTCGTTTTCGAATCCATTTTACGATCCTTGTATTTGTTTTTAATCCTTTAATGGTTGTACCCCATTTTATTTGTCAGAACTGCTGCACCCTTATGTCCTGTCTCTCTCTCTCAGGTTAGCAGACCAGATGCTTTTGCGTGTTCCTAAGGCACAATGCAAACTCCGAGGTGATCTGGCTTTTTCAGTTGCAGCTCCAAAACTCTGGAATGATTTGCCGTTGCATGTTAGGCAGGCTCCTTCACTTGCTGACTTTAAATCTTATTTAAAAATGCACTTTTACTCCCTGGCCTTTAACATATGTATGATATGTTGACTATATGTGTACTTTTTATTATGAAGCTCTTCAGCTCTTATGTGTTTATGTGTTTCTGTTTCTTTTACCCTTTGGTTATTGTTTGTCTGATATGTTGGGTTTTTATGGTACAGCACTTTGGTCAGCCTTGATGTTGTTTTTAAAGTGCATTATAAATAAATAAATAAATAAATAATGACAGCCAGCCAATCAGCTGCATGCAACAATCACATGTTGTGAAACCTCCAGCATGAGATTTTATAATAAATATGCCTCATCTGAAAGCAACGTCCGAAGAGAAACAGTGATGACGGAAGAGTAACGTCAGAAGAGAAAACAAAGACATGTATGACCAGTTTTCATCCCATCGTCAGTTAACAGCATTTTCATGAACATCGATTGCTAAATCAAACGCTGCCCTGGGACATTCATCCTTGACATCACTAATTCCTTTCAGTAAGTTTTTTAAAGACTGTTTATCCAGACTTTACTATTGATCTTATTTTCTTTTACTTATTACTGTTCTTTAATAAATATTAACGTGTTTTCATCTTTCTATACTTTGTCTTTATATGCAGAGTGATTAAAGTAATAAAGTAGTTTTTGAGCACCTGGAGCAGCCAGAGGTTTGCCGTACTCTCTGTGCTGTAAAGTTTATTAAGGCTTAGGGTGAGAGCTCTACCTGCTAGTAGGGAACAGTACGTAAAGTAAGACATCTTTAGTTGATAAATGGTGTATAACCAAAGATATGGAGCCTTTGTATGTTTAGATACATTCCTAGTATTTCGGTCTGCTATATTTAAACATCGTATGTTGTTTGTGCCAATAATAAGTAAGTCTCTTGAAGTGCTAGGAGAGTGACAAGTTGCGTAATTCTTATAGCACTTGTGTGGTTTAAAGTGCTAGAGATTAACCAGCTGTGTGTGTGTCATTCATAGGGTACTGTGAGTGTATGTGTATAACTATGTATGTGTGTGTTATTATTAGGGTGCAGGAGTAGACCAATCCAATAATGAACTTGACAATTGTAAGGGGTAGACAGACAATAACACATGCTCTTACCTGAGACTTTGTCTACAGAATCCCTATATTTGTGTGTATATCTGTGCAGTATGTGTTGTAAGAAATGAGACAAGACAAACAGGTAAAGAGTTGGGGAACCTCCCCGTAGTCCCATTTGTGGCAATAAGGTCAATAACAGGCAAATAATAACCATCGACAATTCACAGTTCAAGCATGGTTGCTTGGAGCTTTTATAGAGAACTTAATGACAGGGAGGAAATGAAATAACGGAAGTGATGGGGATCGAGGGAGCTGGAGATGACATCAGAAACAGAGGTACGGAACTGAAGTCATCAGGAGGAGACTGGAAGTGATGCAATTCCATTGTGTGGGACGGGTGTTTTCTTCTTTGGGAATGGCAGCCGGTTTTTGAGGTAACGTCTTTTTATTCTGGTGTTTTCCTGTGGAAGTGAAGGAGAGAAGAGCATTAATACTGCATTTCAGATCCCCGTTTCAACACTCGAAGCAAAGAACGAATAAAGAAGACTGCATTTGATGAAAACACAATGCAGAAAATTTGGAATATTCTTTAAAACTCAATCAAATTAAGCATTGATTGCTTTGCGGGACTACATCACAATGTTTTTTTGTAGAATGTAGATCTCGTTATTAGCTTGCGGCTGATATTCTTTGATTTCAAAAATGCTGTGTTTGTAATTTCAAACTGTCAAGCACAATATTATGCAGTACGGTATACTTGGCGATTTGTCAATTTCAACTTTTAAATGTTATGTTTCACCAAATAAACAGAACATGTAGCACTAGGATTCTCTGCCTCTGTATGCCGTCACAGTACCTCCAACTTGATCCAAACACAACTGCCACCTTTTTGTTTACAGAGAAAGCACTGCTAAAAACTACATAAATGATACCAAACCAGGGGTGTGCAACTCTGGTCCTGGAGGGCTGCAGTGGCTGCAGGTTTTCATGCTAACTCTTTTCATAATCAGTGACCAGTTTTCACTGCTAATTAGCTTACTTTCCCTTCATTTTAATAGTCTTGTTTTTAAGGATTCAGTCCTCTGAATTGATTCGTTTCTTCACTAAATGGCAGCTGTCACAAAAAGACTCCAGACAGTCAAAAAGGTTTGGAGCAGCCACCTGTATATTATGATCCTGGATGCAAAAGGTTGAAAATGATTGAGTAGTTTACAAGACTGAGTCCAAAACAGAACTGAAAATGTGGAGGTTAGATGGCGGTTTTAAGGGCTGGTGGAGGAAATGATGTCATCTTTGCAGGAAGTGGCATCATCAGATGTCCTGGAACCGGAAGTGACGTCATCAGAGGTGCCGGGACCTGGCAGGATTTCCCGGGAATGGTCTCCAAGGAACTGAGAGAGAGAGAAAGTCGGCATACTCCATCACCCCCTGGTCTGATGCAGTATTACACTTACTCAAGCCCTTTAGCTGCCTCCTAATCACACGCGTGTGACACAGACAATCAGAAATGAGATGTGAAACGAGCCAACATATCACCAGCTAAATTGGAAGGTCAAACTCCAGCCAATTTCATTCCAACCAGCTTCTGAATGAGAAGCCAATTCTTGCTGTTAGTTAAAGCCATTATTCAATATCAGGACTTGTTGCTGCTCTCATTCTACCACAGCAGACTGTTGATTTTCTGTTTTTTCTAAGACCACCGTCAAGATGTTTTGGTGACCTGAGCAGAACAACATGACCGAGACCTTCACATTTCTTTATTTTCAGGTTAGCTGGCTTGTTTTGTGTTCCATTATTGTTTGGCTGCTCATTAAGGAAAAAGAAACAACTAAGGGGTCTGAGTCACGTCAATTAAAATGAAGGCAAAACAAGTTAATCAGCAGCAGAAACGGCTCACTAATTAAAAAGATGGTTAGAATGAAAACCAGCAGCCACTGCAGCCCAACAGGACTAGAGTTCGACACCCTTGTACTAAACTATACTCTACTAAAACTATAAAAACTATATAAACTTCAAAACATCTCTACCATACAGCCTCTGCTGTATAACCAAGCCACACCGCTAATGAACGAGGAGCAGAGGATCAAGAGACTCAAGCAGAGACATTGTGAACTGTTTTCAGCATCATCAGCCACTGGGGTATAATCTGATCTCACACCATGAGCCGTAAACTGAGCCCACTTTTTATGGCTTCTCCCAGGCTTGCTACACATTCAACACATTGGATCTCCATAACTCATTAACAATCTAAAATAAATGATTGTGTCCTTCAGGGGTCCAGTGCCAGAGTTAATATAAGTTTTCAACAGTCCTATACTTCAGCCAGAAGCATTTCTGCGTTGGATGAATTCCCTACTGGCTTTCCAAAAGATCTAACATCTGAGTGAGGGAGACATTTAAGAAATTTTTTTTCCCTTTTACTTCAGCTCTCTTTTTTTAATTTTAACTCGTTTAATTGTTGGACAGACCTAAGCATCACTTACGAGAAGTGCATGCCTGCTGGAGCCTCTGTTGGTATCTGGCAAACGTCCTAACATTTCAATACAAAAAAAAAAAAGAAAAAAGCAGATTACAGTTCCGCATTTCCCAAGTCCGCTCCTTTTAAATGGCAAGTTCTTGATAACAATCAAAGGTGAACGGCTTTTCCATGTGTAAAGCACCCCTGTTATAATGCTTTTCCTAATGTATCAATACGACCATAAATTGTTAGTCTGCAGGAAACTTAAATTACAGTTCCGTAAAGCTCTGATCGTTATTCAAACTGGCTAGCCCTGACAATCCTTCATTATCAGCTTGGCAACATCGAGGGCGAGAGTGAATTGTAATGGAAAAGAATGGAAATGCACCTCAGAGTTCAATACGCTCTCGCAAAATCATTTTCAGTCCGCGCTCCAGAGGGAGAGTGTTCACAGGGTCTGCTGAAAGCCACGGCCCACCATAAGGCATTCGAGAAAATGACAAAGTGCAAACGTTTCGTTTAGTTTAACTCAGTGATTCTTAACCTCTTTTGGAGTCACGGACTCCTTTAAGAATCTGATGAAAGCTATGGACCCCCTTCCCCAGATGCATTCACATAAACACAACTTTGCATGCAATGAATATAATGTACTTTATTTATCGAGATTTGATTGTGTCATATATATATATGACTGTGACATATGGCTGGGACGTCTGCCTGGAAGGTGGAAAGACCGGGAGAGGATCGATACCTCCCACGAGACACAAGAGGGCAACCACACTGGTTCACATGTGGGAAACACGTTTGGAGCTGGGAAGCTCCACCCAGTTGAGGCACATGGCCACCACCAGAGTCTGTCCAGACGTTCCAGTAGATGTGGAGTGCAGCACTTCTGCCACAACAGGGAGTGCTAATAAGCCAGGAGGCAAATACACCCGGGTGTGCTTCCGGGTGCTCAGGCAGCACTTCTGCCACACCCGGAAGTGCTGCAGGAAGATCGTCAAGAAGAACCAGGAGCACAACCGGGTACTGTATAGAAGGGGCCGCCTCACTCCAGTTGAGGAGCCAGAGTTGGGAGAGAGCGTGACAAAGCTTACAAGAGAGGAGTGGAGGCGGCAAGAAAAGAATAGAGAGAAGGAAGGACTGTGAGTGACTAGTGCACCGTATTTGAGAAATCAAAATAAAATGTGTGTGTTTTGGACATAAGCTGTCTTGGTTGTAGCAGTGCTACCATTAGTTAGAACTGCATCTCCCAGCAGTCCTTGCAGGGGCTGTTGGGGTCAAAGGTGGCCAGAGGGGTTTAAAAGGAGGGCAGGGGTCGAAGGGGAAAAAAAAGTTTGTTTTGTTTGTTTGGTGCTTGTATTTATTAGTGATGGGAAGTTCGGATCATTTTACTGACTCGGATCTTTGAGTCTCGTTCAGAAAAATGAACGAATCATTTTTCGAGTCATTTCGTTCAATTCTCTTTCCGGCTCAGACTGCATAGGTTAAGCTTATGGGGCTGTCACATGATGAACGAACGACTCGAACCCGGAATCTTGAGAGATGAACTAATCGATTCTGTTTCCGGCTCAGACTGAGTTGGTTAAGCTTATGGGGCTGTCACGTGATGAACGAACGACTCGAAAAACCCAAGGACTCGAAACAGGTGAATCAATTCCAATACAGAAACTATAGGAAGTTGCGCAAATGCGCATGCGCGACTGAACGAATCACTCCCACGAGACGACTTGTTCAAAATGAACGAATCGTTCAAGAA
Source organism: Polypterus senegalus (assembly GCF_016835505.1). NCBI lineage: Eukaryota > Metazoa > Chordata > Cladistia > Polypteriformes > Polypteridae > Polypterus > Polypterus senegalus. The sequence continues at coordinate 194,571,019 of NC_053158.1, forward strand.
CGACCCATCACTAGTATTTATCTGTTGAACTGCCTGCTGTTTTCCTGCTATACATTTTCGTGTCCTGGATTGTATTGTTTGTTGAGGTCTGGAATCATTTGTCTACCTGTCTACTGTTACTGAGGACGGTGTCTGGATTCTCCTGAACCATTCATCTGTCATCATACTTCTGCAATTACCGGTAGGACTGTGTTTTTCCATTTCCCTCGCTTCATACAAATCTCTGGACATAACTTCACCGCTGATCATTTCATACATGGACTTTACTGCGTGTTTGTCATGTTTATCTGTTAAATGTAATATCGCCGAAGGGATCAGGGGTGGTATTATTGGTTCCATTTAGTTAATTTTAATTTCATTATACTTTTTTATCGTTTAAGTTCCCAGGGTGTTTTCTTTGTTGTCAATGTAATGTGTGTGTGTGTGACGTGCCAAGGCTGGGGTTGTCCCTGGTAATCCTCGTGTAAAATAACTAAATCACCGTCACACATGACGGTGTGAATCTTAGCGGCTTCTGACCGCTACATGGTGTCTGTCCGTGTCGAGGCTGGGTCCCACAGACATAACATATTATTAAGCTTTATGAAGTAAACAATCTAAAACAAACACTCCTTTGTTATGCAAAAAAGTAATGGTCACTCATTAGAATTATGAAATACAATCCTCTTATGTAAATTAAAACAGATCTACTACTACAAAGTTTTCTACTACCATTACTGCTACTACTACTACATCTACTGTCTCATTATCTACTTTATTTCAATGAGAAGGTTATTCTTGTTTGCCTTGAATAAGAATATGAAACTGTGGCAGGGTGCGTTTTCTCTAATTTCTTTCAATGGGAAACCGTTGATCGGGACAAGGGGGTGTGGGCCGTATGTTGACCATTATTTTTCTCTATTTTTCTGACGCAACATTTTTCTCGCCTTTATTTTTCTAGTGTGTCATTTTTCTCACGAATATGTAACATTAGACTTAGGTGAGATAAATACTTCTGAGAAAAAAAAAAAACGCAAGAAAAATAACAGCGAGAGACGTAACTCGGGAGGAAAATCACGTGAGAAAGTTCATGCAAGAAAAACCAACAGTACCGGGCTGTATAGTGGATATAAATGTTAATTTTTATTTGATCCATACGGACGTCAGGTTAAGAACCCCAGGTTTAACTTATTTCTGGTAATGTAGTGTTGTGATCCGAATAACCTGCAGCCACTGTGGAACCTCCAGGCCCGGAGTTCGATACTCAAGCCTTACAGGGTAAAAATCATTCTGCTGTGTTTTTCTGAAAGCAGAATAAGGGAAGAGAGAAAAGACCAGCTAACTAGAGATCAAGTATTATCAATTATTATTACCTTTTGTGAATTTGGTTGGAACAAAATTCTGCAGCCACAGGGAAGTTTGGGAATCTCTTCTTTAAGGAATGGCTTTCTTTCTGTCACTGTCGCTGTCTCCTATTCACAGTACAAGCTGACATTTGCTTTTCTTGACCTGCACTGTTAAGCTGTGCTTGAAGCTGCTGTGCTCTGAGGCTCCTGTGATCTCGCAAGTTTGGCGACCCTCAAAAACTCGTGTTCTGATTGGCTCGTGACTTTGGGTTGGCCAGATCTCTTCCTATCAGAGCTCCTTCCACTTTCCAGTTGCCTTTGGATTGCGTAGGACACCCCTGGACTCGCTGACTCTTTGATTTATTGTGCAGTCTCTCTAAATGGAAGGCCAACACTTCTAAGGGTAATAATGCCCTGTCTCATTTCACTTGTTAATTGTCGTTTTCTTGCCATTATCACTAGCATATTGCCCAAGTGCTAATTCAGAGGGTGTAGTAACACAGTCTGTTCCAACTCTGCTTTGGGTTTTTAAGTAATCAACTAAGGTTGGAACACCTGCGCAAATTGTTTGATTCAACTTGTAAGTATTCATTTATTTTAATTGCTGTAGAACTTCTGTAGGTTGTAACCTATTAGTCATTCCCTGAAGAAGGCCCATTTGTAATATTCTGAAATTTCCTTTTGTTTTCAGTTTTTGCTAACCTAAACTAAAACTTTTGACTGGTAGTGTAGTACTGCATACCTCACAAGATCCATGAAGGAGATCCTCAGGCGCCCATATGTGGCAGTAAGCTTAAAAAATACCTAAGAAGAATCAAAATAAATAAAAAATGCATTTGATTGATTTTTGCAGTTAATGCCCCTTTGAAAGAATTAGGTCTGCATCAACTGGCTTGAAGTATTCAGTTGATTTAAAAGTGCATGGATCACTAGATATGTGCTAAAATATTTATCAACAGACATGAATTATAATCTGCGCATTTAGATTTATACTGTGTGCAAATGCAAATGCAAATGCAGAATAAACATATAGTGCCTATAAAAAGTTTTCACCCGCTTGGAAGTTTTCACCTTTTATTTATTTTATTTTAAGGCAGGTTGAAATTTAAGTAATGAACGTAAACCACAGCATTAACTCGCCATGCAATGCATGTGTCTCTATTATATGCAAATTGGTATGGGATTCATAAAAACAGTAAAAACAAGAGGGGATTAGATTATCGGTTCTCAGTGCCCAGTCCCCAATGCCCCCCCACCCATAGCTGCAGGTTTTTGTTCTAACCAACTTCCCAATCAGTTAGTCATATTAACCTTTAGTCAATCTCTTTGTTTAATTAGCTAACACTCTTTTTTCCTTATTTATTTTGCATGTAGAAAAGTGCAGAAGTGTTGGCAGGGCTGGATTAACCATTAAGCAAAATCAGAAAGGGCAGCTTGGCACCCCAGAAATTTTCCATTGGCCGGATTTACCATGGACCATACATTGCAGCTGAACCAGGTTCCACAAAAAGGGGCTCCCACGTTAAATTAAAAAATTACATACATAAATATCTCTCTATTATAATAAAAAAAATCTTGGGAAGAGAGACGAGATGTGACTTTCTCAGAGAGACACTTTCACGGCCCACGAGAAATGACTTTGTGCCAACAGATTTCACCACGCGCGGGGCTGGAAATAAAAGACAAAGAGTAGATGACAAAGTAGAACGTCGTAAAGAATTCAAAAACGTTGGTGCGATACACATGTAGAGCAGATTAGAGATAATGGAAGTACGAAAATTACAAAGTCTCAAATAAAAGGATAGTAAAGATCACATTAGCACAAAGAAACGGAAATTATTACACGGTAAAATAACGGAACAGCGAGAAGAGATCGAATATATTGTTCAGATTTAAACTTTAAGTTGGAGACTTGTAGATCATCTAATTTATGCTGCCATCCCCTTGGGATTAATAAAGTATCCATCTATCTAAAAGTAGTGTTTCTTCCCAGTGAAGAGGCTGTGGTCCCCGGCCGGGACGCCCAGGAGGACGAGAGGAGGGCTTGTGCCTCCTCCAGACCGCGAGGGGGCGTCCGTCCTGGTTATGTTGGGGGCCTCGGGTAAAGGGTTTGGAAGCCCAGCCCTGTAGGGACCCGTGGCCACCGCCAGGCGGCGCCCCAGTGCCTTATTATCCCGAGAGCCCGGCACATCCGCCACACCAGGAAGTGCCGAGAGGAAGACAACAGGGGACACCCGGACGGCTTCCGGGGGCGCAGCCGGCACTTCCGCCACACGGGGCTGTGTCCGCGGGAGATTGCCGGGAAGCAGCTGGACCCCATCCGGGTTCCTATAAAAGGGGCCGCCTCCCTCCAGTCAGCAGTGGAAGTCGGGTGGAAGAGGACGGAGCTGGAGTGAGGACTGGAGGCGGCCAGGAGGAAAGAGGCACAGGACTGTGTGTCCTGGACATTGGGGGAATCGGTGCTGGAGGCACTGGGGTTTGTGCACGTGATTATTGTAAATATTATTGTAAATAAACTGTGTGGTGGAAACAAAGATGTCCGTCTGTCTGTGTCTGGGTCCAAGTTCACAAGGCCTATCCACGAGAATTAAACGATTTATTGTTTGGTGAAAGTGAAATCCCGCGAGTGAAAATTTCAAGCCTCGCGAGACAAGACTTTATGAAAAGAGATTTGGAAAAGTCCTGCCCACATCTTAAACATTTACAACCACGCACACAGTTCAATCATCTCTCATTTGTGTGAATGCTATTCTCAGACACAGCTCATGTAGAGAGAAAGAAACGATATTCACTCTCAGGCAGTTATACGTTGCGTTGTCAAACACAGAATCAAAATTCAATGCAATATTGATGAAAAGGTAAAAGTGAAAAAAGATTGAATATATCGACATAGGTGATATGACAGAAGTATGTAGATATTGTTTGGCTTTAAACTTTAAGTCTCAGACTTGTAGATCATCTAATTCGTGTTGCCATCAGGGAGAAGTAGCGTTTCATCCCAATGAAGAAGCGTATCCACGAGAATTAAAAGTTTTGTTGCTTGGTGAAAGTGAAATCCACATACGCGAGTGACAGAGACGCAAAGACGTGAAGCTCAGGCAGGGGGGTTGGTGAGCGAAGCCGCCTAGTACAATAATAAAAATATTAATTAAATAGTAATAATAGAGGCAGGCTGCATGCCTTATCTCTGCTAAGTGTAGAAGCAGATTGATTAGTTTTGACAACCTGATCAAAGACTTTGCAATTCAAAAAGAGAAAACGTTTCAAATATAAATAAAGTGGAGTACAATATACAAAAATAAAAATTATTTTCTCTCTTACTGTAAATTTTATTTCAGTTTGAAAAGTAAAATTTTACTTTATGGTTTATTATTGTTTAGTATGTATGAGAGCACAGGGTCACCTTTTGTAATATTGTCTGAAACCTGCTTCTTTGTCTTATTAAATATGCAAATTATTTACGCTTGATTTACACTTCATTTTTATTTCGTGCAATGTGCGACTTTCTGAACGTGAACTTCCCCCGAGTGCCTCCGCCACTTGCTGTGCCACTCCATCAATCCCCTTGTGCTGCTTATACCACTGCTTAAGCCACCAAATAGTACTTTTCTCCTTGTCTCCACTTCACTGAGCAGGACCTCCATTTTGCAATCGCTGAAATTCTTTTTTGCACATATGTTTGCCATTGTCTTTTAACAAAACAGTGAATGAAGGGGGCTATTTATATAGGGTGGTCCAGATCTAATTATGCAATTTTGATTACGCTATAACTTATTAAGTTTATTACATAGAAAATCACCCCAAAAATCCCGGACCATCGAGAAGTGTGCGAACTGACGACATGAAGAATCGCCTTCACGCCGAACAGGAATCATCCCCGCATAATTCAAAGTCATCCAGATGATCTGGATCTGCATAATTAGATCTGGACCATCCTGTATTGATTTGCATATTCAAATAGGTGAAATTCCGGGAGGAGTCAGGATGGGGCTGTAGGCACGTGCATGTGCGTTAAAATTCATGTTGACTGGGATTTATAAAGGGAATATGCGTAGAACTTTGATTATGCTCAGTTTTATGCATCTGAATTCTTTTTGTGCGTATGCACATTTCTAGTTTTGCCTGTACGACATGTTTTAGTGTAAATGTTATGCAAAGCATTATACATAAGGCCACAGGGGCGTCATTTATAAAGCTTACGCATGCACAAAAAGAGGCTCTAAATGAGCACATGCAACTTCCCACGCAAACGGCGGGATTTAGAAAAGTAAACTTGACACCAAAGCTTGACATATATTTATGGCATCTCTGACCCTTGAGTGGGCGACATTTTGGGGAAGCTGGGAAATGACAACCTCCACTTGATATAGCGGGGAAATGCAGCCAAACCACCTAAATGATGATTCGCACGCAGAATAATTTAGATCACCAAGATGTTATTATTATGTGTGTTGACGTGACGAACAAATTACTGTACACCTCAAAAATGATTAATATGATGCACTGAATAACTTTTTTTATTTTTTGACAGCTACCTGCTGTCACTTCTCTGTGAAACTGGCTGACAGGTCATTAATATCTCAGCCAAGCCAGGGCCATCTTAACAGCATTATAGGCCCCCGGGCAAAGCCTACAAAACCACTCACAGGAATAAAAATGTAAATGGTCGGTAAAATTAAAGATATATTTAATGTATTGGTACTTCCGATAAAATCAATATTTAAACAATAAAGAAATATGAAGTACAGCAAAGGTTAATCAACATAAACGTTTGAACAATATAACATGAGCCTTGAGAAACACAAAACTTTCAATATATAAATGACACTCAATTGGTAAACCACACAGACGGAGATGGCACAGTATGAAGTGATTATGAATTATGTATTAGTCAAGTGTTCAACACAAATATTTGCAAACTTTCTTTGCTGAGAATTGAGCTGAAGTGACGTTAACATATACAGTGGTGTGAAAAACTATTTGCCCCCTTCCTGATTTCTTCTTCTTTTCCATGTTTGTCACACAAAAGGTTTCTGATCATCAAACACATGTAACCATTAGTCAAATATAACACAAGTAAACATAAAATGCAGTTTTTAAATGATGGTTTTTATTATTTAGGGAGAAAAGAAATCCAAACCGACATGGCCCTGTGTGAAAAAGTAATTGCCCCCTTGTTAAAAAATCACCTAACTGTGGTGTATCACACCTGAGTTCAATTTCCGTAGCCACCCCCAGGCCTGATTACTGCCACACCTGTTTCAATCAAGAAATCACTTAAATAGGAGCTGCCTGACACAGAGAAGTAGACCAAAAGCACCTCAAAAGCTAGACATCATGCCAAGATCCAAAGAAATTCAGGAACAAATGAGAACAGAAGTCATTGAGATCTATCAGTCTGGTAAAGGTTATAAAGCCATTTCTAAAGCTTTGGGACTCCAGCGAACCACAGTGAGAGCCATTATCCACAAATGGCAAAAACATGGAACAGTGGGGAACCTTCCCAGGAGTGGCCGGCCGACCAAAATTACCCGAAGAGCACAGAGACGACTCATCCGAGAGGTCACAAAAGACCCCAGGACAACGTCTAAAGAACTGCAGGCCTCACTTGCCTCAATTAAGGTCAGTGTTCACGACTCCACCATAAGAAAGAGACTGGGCAAAACGGCCTGCATGGCAGATTTCCAAGACGAAACCACTGTTAAGCAAAAAACATTAGGGCTCGTCTCAATTTTGCTAAGAAACATCTCAATGATTGCCAAGACTTTTGGGAAAATACCTTGTGGACTGATGAGACAAAAGTTGAACTTTTTGGAAGGCAAATGTCCCGTTACATCTGGCGTAAAAGGAACACAGCATTTCAGAAAAGAACATCATACCAACAGTAAAATATGGTGGTGGTAGTGTGATGGTCTGGGGTTGTTTTGCTGCTTCAGGACCTGGAAAGCTTGCTGTGATAGATGGAACCATGAATTCTACTGTCTACCAAAAATCCTGAAGGAGAATGTCCGGCCATCTGTTCATCAACTCAAGCTGAAGCGATCTTGGGTGCTGCAACAGGACAATGACCCAAAACACACCAGCAAATCCACCTCTGAATGGCTGAAGAAAAACAAAATGAAGACTTTGGAGTGGCCTAGTCAAAGTCCTGACCTGAATCCAATTGAGATGCTATGGCATGACCTTAAAAAGGCAGTTCATGCTAGAAAACCCTCAAATAAAGCTGAATTACAACAATTCTGCAAAGATGAGTGGGCCAAAATTCCTCCAGAGCGCTGTAAAAGACTCATTGCAAGTTATCGCAAACGCTTGATTGCAGTTATTGCTGCTAAGGGTGGCCCAACCAGTTATTAGGTTCAGGGGGCAATTACTTTTTCACACAGGGCCATGTAGGTTTGGATTTTTTTTTCTCCCTAAATAATAAAAACCATCATTTAAAAACTGCATTTTGTGTTTACTTGTGTTAAATTTGACTAATGGTTAAATGTGTTTGATGATCAGAAACATTTTGTGTGACAAACATGCAAAAGAATAAGAAATCAGGAAGGGGGCAAATAGTTTTTCACACCACTGTATGCTTTGACGTGATGTAGTGCGTGAGATCCATAAACATACAACATGCACGTGAGGTTGCAGAGGTGACGGTGATACTAAATCAGAGGCGAATGCCAACGTCCACTTGTAACATAATAACAAATATTTATAGTTCAGTATAGTATCGTATTTACTTATTGACAGCCAGTCACAACATACATAGATTAGCGTGGGGCCCACGGGCAACTGCCCAGTGTGCCCATGCGTTAAGACGGCCCTGAGCCCAAGCTTCACTCCATTATGCCTGCTGTGCTAGACTGGCAAGGCACTATGGTGTACGGTGTGGGTCTACATACATGAAACATAACATACTTTTGTCAATATAAAAAGCAATTTGCAGCTGTGTCCATTTTTCCTAACATAACTGGAGCACTACACTGCACCCATATTGCAATAAGGCCACCTAGCGAGAATGAAGCTCCTTTGTTAACCGTAGGCTGTTGCATTCCATTAATGCACAAGTCATCTGTGATGCCACGAGGTGGCTAAGAAATGTTGTATCCCCCGAACGTTGGTCAGCTTCTAATTTGCTTATTTTGAGGCAGATATAATGGTGCTGTACGTGGTGGTTGGCTAACTGGTAAGGTAACTGGCTGAACCCTCAGTGCTCCATATGGCCATATTCATTGTAACAGCAATCACCACGTTACATGCGGTAGGGGATAGAAGCTACCCGTTCACATGCTGGTGCCTTAAGCCTTTCCCAGACTCCCAGAGCACAGGGAAGATGCGCTATAATGCCATGCGTGATCTTATGAACTCAGTTGTGGAGCACAGCCAGATACTCTCGAATGCAAAGGGCGGGGTCTTGATGGGCTGATGCTCCACCAGCCAATGAAGTTCTACAGCATTGTGATTGCATATGTATGAGGTATATCAGCATGCCCCATATATGGTGTGATAGACGGCCAGGAACCCTGCCCTGCCGGGACGCCTGGAGGAAGGAAGGACCAGGAAAGCAGCACTTCTCTTCCTTGGGCACCTGGACGGTCCTTGATCCCTGGAGGACAGCGCTTCCGCTACACCAGGAAGTGCTGACGAACCAGGGATGGTGTACGCCCGGAATGCTGCCAAAAGTTCGTCATCGTGCACCTGGAGCACATCCAGGGAGTTATAAAAGGGGCCGCCTCACTCCATTTTGGGGAGCCGGAGTCAGGTGGAAGAGGATGGAGCTTGCGAGGCAGGAGTGGCGGCAGCCCGAAGGACCAAAGACTGAGTGAACTGTAAATAGTTGTGTAAATAAACGTGTGTGTTGTGGATATTGCGGTGTCGTGTCTCTCTGTGGCCGGGCTAGCTCTTACAATGGATACTTCTGGACGGTGTTCTAACGAAACATCCTACCCATCGAAATGATCTACACACTGATACTACGCATGCGCAGACCAAAATTACGCAACTTTTCTCGAAGTTTACCAACTGTTCGTCGATCTGTCCTACCTAGTGTTTACTGTTACTGTATTTCAGTAATATGTATGCTTTTCTTAGCCTTTACTACATTGCATTTATTACATGATGCATATAGAATAAATTGAGAAATGTTAACATTTCCATAAATTTGATAGACGACTTCTAAATACAACATGTTAAATGATGACATGGTATAACGTTATAAGTTTAATGTTACGACTTACAATAAACGAATGGGTGTAACATATACGGAGTATATACCGTAGCTGCCGGTAGGATACTTCGACAAAGTAGGACAAATCGTCCGAACAACGGCATTCTATGTTCGTTTCTGCATTCTTGTACGCATATTTACCAGGCCACTGTGATTTATAAATGGCAAATTGCATTGAAATATGCATACGGCAGGTTTAATAAACTTTTTTTTTTTTTTGTCGTGCACATATTTTCACGCAGAGCGGCACGGTGGCGCAGTGGTAGTGCTGCTGCCTCGCAGTTAGGAGACCCTGTTCGCTTCCCAGGTCCTCCCTGCGTGGAGTTTGGATGTTCTCCCCGTGTCTGCGTGGGTTTCCTCCGGTCACTCCGGTTTCCTCCCACAATCCAAAGACATGCAGGTTAGGTGGATTGGCGACTCTAAATTGGCCCTAGTGTGTGCTTGGTGTGTGGGTGTGTTTGTGTGTGTCCTGCGGTGGGTTGGCACCCTGCCCAGGATTGGTTCCTGCCTTGTGCCCTGTGTTGGCTGGGATTGGCTCCAGCAGAACCCCATGACCCTGTATTCGGATTCAGCGGGTTAGAAAATGGATGGCTGGATGGATATTTTCACGCTCAACTTTTATAAATGAGGCTCCTGCACACACATCTCTGAAAGTGGCAGCTACTTCAGTGTTACTCACTGGTGTGCTTATCTACTCTCTGTATATTGTGAACTTGGCCCGGACACAGACAGGTGGACATGTTGTTGTTAAACCACCACAGGTTTATTTACAGTATTTACAATAATAATAATGGTCACAAAGACCCCAGTCCATTGGTCACACAGACCTTAATCACGTGCACAAACCCCAAACAGTCACAATCCTGGCCACAATGCCTTGTCTTCGGGCCGCCTCCACAGCTCCTCTTGCCTCGTCCTCCTTCCACCCGACTCTAGCCTCGAATGAATGGTGGAGACGGCCCCTTTTATAGAGGACCCGGATTCCTCCTCTAGCCACGCCCCAGTGTGGCGGAAGTGCCGGCTGTCCTCCCGGCTGCTCTCCAGGCGCCGTCATCAATCTTCCCCCCCAGCACTTCCTGGTGTGGCGGAAGTGCTGGGGTAACAGGTCCCCAAGGCACTGGGGTGCCTCCTAGCGGTGACCACGGGCCCCTACAGGGTAGGGCTTCCATGCCCTGTACCCGTGGCTCCCAAAACAACCCAGAAGGCAACCCACACGTGATCCAGGATGGGTGCAGACCCACATCCGGTCCTTCCTGTCGTCCCGGCCAGGTCATGGCCCCTGGCATCCCTGACAATATAAATATCCTAAGCCTAAAAGTGCAATGGAAGTGACGTTTTTAATGTCACGTTTTTTGTCACACTTTAAATCAGGCTTATTTTAAAACCTACATATACGAGGGGGGACTCAAAAATAACCGGAATTTTGTTGCTGTTAGGTTGGTACTTGTAGTACGTGGTTGGGCGGCTAGGGCGATCTAGTCATTCCTCACAAGTCAGTCTGCCAAGTGCCATCAGTCTGGAAGGTTGTGCTTGTGTTCAGTGAATTTTTTAAAAGTAGTTTTGTGTGTCTTTTTTTTTTACGATGGCCGATTATCGTGAGCAACGCGCGGCAGTAAAATTTTGTTTTCTTCTTGGAAAAAAGTGTTGCAGAAACTATTGTTATTGAAACGGTATGACAACCCTGAACCAGCCACCCTACTCACCGGATTTAGCTCCGTGGGATTTCTTTCTGTTCCCTCGGATGAAAAAAAGACTTGAAAGGAAGGCGTTTTGCTGGCGTCGAAGAGGTAAAACAAGAAACGACCAGAGCATTAATGGGCATTACTTCAGACACATTTAAAAAATGTTTCGAACAGTGGAACAAACGGTTAGATAAGTGTATTTCCGCCAATGGAGAGTACTTTGTAGGAGACTAATTGTAGTTTGTACAGAAAATTAAATTAAACACGTTTTTAAAATATTTTTGGGTCCCCCCTCGTATATATATTTTTGGTATCATTCTTTTCAGAGTTTATCGAACTTTAATGTGATTTTGTCAGATTTTCAGATTCTTATTTCGTATTTTTAAACTAAAAAATCACGTCCCGCAAGATGAGACTTTGTCACAAGAGATTTAGCCACACCTTGGGCCGGAAATAAAAGACAAAGAGTAGGACAGCTGCTGTACAGGCTTTTAAATGTTTGAAGTGCCGTGTGAGATGCAGATCACGTGGCACAGCAGCAGCTGACTGAGCAAAGAGGAGGTAAAAAAAAACAAAACTATTTGTTTCCCATCGTATGACCCTTTAAGAGGGGGTTTGGGAGGAGCGACCGCATCTCCTTTGGGTGTATTCAGCCCCCCTACTCACAACACAATTGGCAGAGGCATGAAGTGGCTGGCGAGCGAACCGAGTGGGGGGAACCCCCTAGTTATTAAATAATAATCTAAACAACCAGAACATTAAAAATAACAAATATGTTTTAAATGAAAACAATGAAACTTTACTCATCGAACAAATATAAATTCCTCTTTATTCAGTAAAAATATAACATAACCAAAAAAAAAAAGAAAAAACACAAAACATCAAAACATAGAAATAACTTTTTTTAATTGTGGTAGGAGTGCGATTAAGAGAAGACGTGGATTGGCACAAAAACCTGCAGGACCGAACACAGAGAACCACTGGATTAGAGTACAGAAATACAACTAAACACGTGCATACAACCCTAAGCAGATAAGAAAGAAAAATGATTAATTTATTTGCTTTGTTCTTTACTGTATTTTCTTCATATATACAGGGCTGTTTCCTTATTCTCTTTAATAGAAATATAAGCATAATGTTTACATACTAAACAACATCTTTCACAAGATGCCAACAGCAGCTGAGGCAGGACCCAACTTCTAAGTAGTAAAAAATATCATGGGAGTCGTTCCAGATTTCCACAGAATGAATGCCAGCATTACCTCCCCTATACAGTAGCATTACACTGATTTCCCTTGTTACTGTGCTTGGACTTTATACAACATGCATTTATACATTTGGCAAAGGGTGCAGGTTCAGTGCCAACGACTGACTCACCAGCTGACCCTGAACAGGTCACTTCATGTACCTGTGGTCCAATTTTTTAAAATGACTAACAACACTATTGCATTTATAATAATAATAATATAATTTAGCATTTTCAAACCCATTGAATCGAATTTAGGTTCATGAGAGAGCAAGGGCCTATCATACTGTAGCAGCATCAAGTGAAATGTCTGAATAGCGGGTCAGTTCACTGTAAGGCCAAATCATTTACTCACCCACACTAGGCCACTTTGGATTTGTCAATTAACACGGCTGGAAGATCTTTGGGGATGTGGGAGGAAAACTGGAGTGCTCCAGGGAAAAAAAAACAAAACACGCAGACACGTAAAGAACATGCAATCTCCACACAGTCAATGACCAACACTCTTAAAAATCTGGATTGTTTAATGGCGCTTTACTGGGTTGTGTCAGTGGATCCTCACAGAGCAACTGCCTGACAATGAACCATTTTAATTATGGTAAGGGTTCTACGCCTATGAAACTAGGGCTTTGAGCTTTAATATGGGTTCCTAATATGCGGATAAAACAGAAATCTTTAATTTTTGGTAGGAAGCATACTAACACATCAAAAAACCTGAACTCAGATAGAAAGATATATAGTGCCTTTCATTATCTATATCTATCTGTTATATAGTGCCTTTCATTATCTACCTATCTATCAGATATAGATAATGAAAGGCACTATATAGATATATAGTGCCTTTCATTATCTACCTAACATATACATAGATAGATAGATATATAGTGCCTTTCATCATCTATCTATCTATGTATATGTTATATAGTGCCTTTCATTATCTACCTATCTGGTATATAGTGCCTTTCATTATCTATCTATCTATGTATATGTTATATAGTGCCTTTCATTATCTATATCTATCTGTTATATAGTGCCTTTCATTATCTACCTATCTATCAGATATAGATAATGAAAGGCACTATATAATAGATAATGAAAGGCACTATATAACATATACATAGATAGATAGATATATAGTGCCTTTCATCATCTATCTATGATAGATTAGATAGATATATAGTGCCTTTCATCATCTATCTATGTATATGTTATATAGTGCCTTTCATTATCTACCTATCTGGTATATAGTGCCTTCCATTATCTATCTATCTATGTATATGTTATATAGTGCCTTTCATTATCTACCTATCTGTTATATAGTGCCTTTCATTATCTATCTATCTATGTATATGTTATATAGTGCCTTTCATTATCTACCTATCTGGTATATAGTGCCTTTCATTATCTATCTATCTATGTATATGTTATATAGTGCCTTTCATTATCTACCTATCTGGTATATAGTGCCTTTCATTATCTATCTATCTATGTATATGTTATATAGTGCCTTTCATTATCTACCTATCTGTTAGATAGCTAGATAATGAAAGGCACTATATACCAGATAGGTAGATAATGAAAGGCACTATATAACAGATAGATAGATGATGAAAGGCACTATCTATCTATCTATTATATAGTGCCTTTCATTATCTATCTATCTGTCATATAGTGCCTTTCATTATCTAGCTATCTAACAGATAGGTAGATAATGAAAGGCACTATGTAACATATACATAGATAGATAGATAATGAAAGGCACTATATAACAGATAGATAGATAATGAAAGGCACTATATAACATATAGCAGTTTATGATTGGTTTTGAATTGGAGGCCATTCTGTACTACGACACCCCTTTGGTTTGTGCTTTGTGGTAAGAATGGTTTAAAGTTGGTCACCTTGGCTTTACCTCTCTCTCTCTCTCTCTCTCATCATATGGCCATGAAGAGAAGACCATGATGAAGACAACTTTGTCTCGGCAGCCATACTGAGACAGGCATGAGGCCTGCTTCAATACTCCATTCAAAGGCCATGTGGTAGCAAAGCAAGTTAGACTGAAGATAAGCTGAGAGCCGCCTATGGACGCGAGATGCACTGCTGCTTAGGCTGGAAGGGTATGGTTGGCCAATATTCAAATCTTATTCTGCTTCTTTCATTTTTTGCCCATTTTTATCAATAATACATAATTAAATATGTAACTTAACTCCTGCCTGAAGCTCTTGATCACAGAGTGCTAAGTGTATGGGGCTGAATACAATAAAGAGTATAAAAGAGGAAAATAGAGTCACCATAAGACCCTACATGATAAAACAAACATAGACAATGCATGCTTGGTGTAACATTCAGAGACGAACTGATACGAAACTGAGCATTTCACATTTTGTATTAAACTCATCTAAGAATCAGTTATTACAATTTTTTAAATAGTTTTGTAACAATGAGTCCTATATTTAAAAGTAATAGCAATAAAAGAATGCAATTCCATGTGTTAACAGATGGCATTAAATACACGCCTTTTTAACAGCACTTTACAGTCGAGTTACCAACGGAGCACAAAGAGGCCAGTGGTGGCCCAGTGGCTTTCATACACAGCAGACTGACGTGAAAATGGCACAAATTGATGGGTGTCAGTGCTGGAGGGTCTGTGACTAATTGTTGTACACTCTTCTCAAACGTAACATTTTTGAAAACATACCCAATAGAGTAGTATCCAATAATTAGAAATTAAAAATATCTGTTAATACAAAATTACCAATACCAGCATACAATTAGTATCAATATTACCTTATAAAAGGAGAAAAGGAACTGAAGTAAGTTGTCCATCTTGCTGTTATTATTAGTTAAAGCACAGAAATTTGTTAAAATCATATAAATAAGTAAGAACCTGGAAAGGAACTGATTTATTGTATAACAGGAATACAAATGATACACGATGGGAAAGAAGATCAGGGGCTTACCACGACTGTTCATGTCTATCTGGGATTGAAAGGCCAGGGGTTGGGCACCAGAGATCAGGGGCTTTAGCCCACTGAAGACCCCCACCATCCATTTCTAAATCCATTCTGTGTTTATATCAGTTAAGGTAGCTGTGCCTTTCCTGTATTATTAATTAGTGCAAATACCATTTAGCTGCATGTTACTAACATTGGTTCTTTATAATAATAATCTGTAAATAACATTGTTTAATCAATTCAGTCTTATATGTGCTTAATAATTGCTCTCCCCTTCCTTTTTGGTCCTCTATTAGTTCATCTACCTAAAGCAGCAGGAGAAGGGCGCTGCCGTGTGAGGTGCTTGTGCCCATGTGCTCTGCCCAGCATCTGATTCACTTGCACTGGGCATTCGATTGGCCGTCAAAATGACTGAAAGAGGAAAATCTACAAAATATACAAGTTCAAGCTACCGATCTCAAGGTAACATTGGAGCAGCAAACTGATTCGCAGATGAAGTCACAAATTCACCAAAGCTTTTCAATGGAAGATTTTGACATTTTAAACCCTTGTATAGCGTGGTCTGTTTGAGATATCTGAACCAAAATTGACCCGTCTTGACAAATGTCTTTGAGGAATAAGTGGGCCTTATTTCATCGAAATTGATCCTTGGTGAGTAAAGGGCAAGTTGTTTCATGTGGACAGACAGACCTGGACTTTCACGATAGATGCATTACTACACATTTTTGGTGCACCATCTGTTGGAATGACAAATGCAATGAAAATCATCAATATGTTTCTGTTATATGCCATTTGGTATGGGATTCGTAAAAGAAATGTCATTGTTTGTGATGCGCCATCTGTTAAAATGACAGAGACATAGTAATTGGATGGACACACTGACACTTATCCTTTTATTAAGGTGGATGTTTTAACTGGTTTAAAAAAATGTAAAAACATAATATTAAACTAATACCCTTTTATGACTGGATAAATGGCATGTTGATTGTGTAACATGAGTAATATGAGGTATTTCTTTTTTTCTCCATGGACATTTTTCACATTGGTTGTCATTTTACAATTAGTAATTATTGACTTCTATTGCTGCGGTAGGCTGGTGCCCTGCCTGAGATTTGTTCCTGCCTTGCGCCCTGTGCTGACTGGGATTGGCTCCAGCAGACCCCTGGGATCCTGTGTTAGGATATAGCAGGTTGGATAATGGATGGATGGATGACTTCTATTGTACACCCTTAAAAATAAAGGTGGTTTTCCGACCGACACCAAAGGGGAACCACTGTTGGCTTCCAAAACAGCCACCAGAAAGCAGGTAAGCAGGTTCCATAATTAGGCTTGAAGAGATGATCAAGATTAAAAAAGGACACCTGCTGCTACAATGTCACAGGCCTAGTTTAGGTTTTCTTGATCTTTTAGCAGTCCCGGCTCCACACCTAAATGGTTAATGGGGTGTCTGAAATAGTCGGTGGGCATGGTATGATTAAAGGCCTCAAAAATCCCACAAGTAACAAGTACACCAGACAGTGTGGGTTGGAGAGCTTAGGCCTTGTAAATGTGACCCGCGGAGCTGTTTCTGACTCTTTGTATCCTCCTTGGTCATCCACGCTACATTAAAGATTCCTGTTTTTTCCACACGTTAGGAACCTTTACAAAGCCCAAAGAAACCTATTCTGATGCATGACCTGTCCTCTGTCAAGCAATGGTTCAACAAGGAGCCACATAAATCAGTAAAGTGCAATTAAAGAACCTAGAGTTGTCAGAGTAGGCCAGGTGAGGTTGGCATTCTGGGTGGATGATGGTGTCCTACCCAGCAAGGAGGCCTTTATAATGGAAAATGAGTGGGTGATGTCCTCCCAGAGACCTGAATTCCTCTGTTCACTGGGTGGCACCATCCGTTTGGTGGAGTCCCCATTTGTGCATGGGTAGCATGGGAGAACCCTAGTCTCAATCAGTGGCACTCCTTGGGTACCACCTGTCAAAAGAACACTCGTCTGTCCTAGGGAGGTTCTTCCTAACCCAGAAGTTCTTCTTGGTGGCCATGATGTTGCATCAGAATTATCCTGGGTCTGGGCTGAAAAGGAGCTACACCTCCTGTGAGTGGAGCACCTGGGGAGGTTTGGAGGAAGGAAGAAAAGAGAAAGGCTGGGATTGAGTTAACTTTGGAAGAAGCCTGTTCAAAAGTATTGCGATTAATAAAATAAGCCCCCTGCGGTGGGCTGGCGCCCTGCCCGGGGTTTGTTTCCCGCCTTGTGCCCTGTGTTGGCTGGGATTGGCTCCAGCAGAACCCCGTGACCCTGTAGTTAGGATATAGCGGGTTGGATAATGGATGGATGGAAAATAAGCCCACTTGAACCCAGGACTTGCGTGTGATAGATAGATAGATAGATAGATAGATAGATAGATAGATAGATAGATAGATAGATAGATAGATAGATCTGAAAGGCACTATATGATAGATAGATAGATAGATAGATAGATAGATAGATAGATAGATAGATAGATAGATAGATAGATAGATAGATAGATAGATAGATAGATACTTTATTAATCCCAAGGGGAAATTCACATAATCCAGCAGCAGTATACTGATACAAAGAAACAATATTAAATTAAATAGTAATAAAAATGAAAAATTAATGTTAGCATTTACTCCCCCGGGTGGAATTGAAGAGTCGCATAGTGTGGGGGAGGAACGATCTCCTCAGTCTGTCAGTGGAGCAGGACGGTGACAAAAGTCTGTCACTGAAGCTGCTCCTCTGCCTGGAGATGATCCTGTTCAGTGGATGCAGTGGATTCTTCATGATTGACAGGAGTTTGCTCAGTGCCCGTCGCTCTGCCACAGATGTTAAACTGTCCAACTTTACTCCTACAATGGAGCCTGCCTTCTTAACAAGTTTGTCCAGGCGTGAGGCGTCTTTATGCTGCCACCCCAGCACACCACCGCGTAGAAGAGGGCACTTGTTGTGTGGTTTAGTTGTGTCTGGTTTTTGGGGGTCTGATTCACCCCCTACAGGTTACAGTGTGTATCATAAACTTTTCTCTCTCCATTTTGCAAGAAAACATGAGATTTAAACTTTTTGCGGGCCAACAGGACAAGCTGCAGGGGGTATGTAACATTGTTTTTTTTAAAAAAAAAGTACCATTTTGGGATGGAGTATTGCTTTATTAACACAGAGATGCACACAATATCCTTCCTTTAAGTGTAATTAACTTATTTTAACGATATGCAGTAGTGATCAAAATTAAAGAACAACTTACAACTTCCTCAATTTTTAAAAAAATCACTGCTTATACCAATTTGAGGTTATGCCAATTGGAATAGGAGGGCAGTTTTTAAGCATATCCATCCATCCATTATCCAACATGCTATATCCTAACTACAGGGTCAAGGGGGTCTGCTGGAGTCAATCCCAGCCAACCCAAGGTGCAAGGCAGGAAACAAACCCCGGGCAGGGCGCACACACACACACACACACACACACACACACACACACACCAAGCACAATTTAGGACCACCAATCCACCTAACCTGCATGTCTTTGGACTGTGGGAGGAAACCCACGCAGACACAGGGGAGAACATGCAAACTCCACACAGGGAGGACTGGAGAAGCGAACCCAAGTCTCCTAACTGCGAGGCAGCAGCGCTACCCACTGTGCCACCGTGCCGCCTTTTTAAGCATATCTCATAAATTTAAATATATTCTGAATCACAATATAAAAAAAGAGAAATTTGAAGAAGTCTGATCAAGATTAGTGAATATTCTCAGTTACTGGTGTTAACTTCCTTAATTATCTGACAAGCCCCTGTTTATCTGGCAGCACCCCTAATTACTTTGCTGCTCTAAGGGGATTGAAACCCAACAACAGCAGGTTGTCCAGGTGAAGACCAAACGGCTAACGCTTTCAGAAGCTGCTTGTTCTAGACTATTACAGCTTCACAATGACACTAAATCATTGAAGTCCCCCAAAAATACTGGTCATCCATGTAAGACGAATGCACGAGAGGACTGAACAATGCGGAGACTCTCAATGGGGAAATCGGTTCGACTGCAGCTGGACTTGCTTGCCAGTTCAGCGCTGAACAGGGTAAGGATCGGACTCAGCATACGGGGTCTCGCTATTTAAGGCAATTCGGAATGAAAGCCCACTCTGCGGTGACCAAGCCTCTCATCACCAAAAAGGATCAAAAGACTATAGACTAACCTTTGGTGAGGAGGACATAGTGTGGACAGAGAAGAACTGGTCCAGAGTTCGCTGTAGTGATGAGAGCAACTTTAATTTATTTGGGTCAAAAGGGAAACATTATATTCGGCATCAAACTGGGGAAAGACTGAACCCAAAGCATGTAAAAACAGGTTCAGTTTGGGGGTGGAAGTGTCATGGCAATGGAGGATGTTTTCTGCAGTAGGAGGTAGCAGAGGGCGCTCCTGTTGCCCAAACCTGACACAGACAGACGCAGGACACAAGGACACACATTTTGATTTTTGTTTCTTTTTCCTCATGGGAAGTTTATAGCACTTTTCTTCTTTCTTTTTCTTCCGACCCTTTCTCTCTGCCCGCTTTCACTCCTCCTCCTGGCAAGCTTTGTCCTCTGACCTCCCAACTCTGACTTCTGGAGTAGTGGCAGCTGGCTTCTTTTATAGGACACCTGGAAGTGCACCAGGTTTCAGGTGACCATCTTCCAGCAGCACTTCTAGGTGTGGCTCAACAGTACCTACAGCACCCCCTGGTGGAGCCCATGGAATCCAACAGGACTGCACCAAACTCACATGAAGCCCTGTGGGAGTCCTAGGCACCGCTGCAATGCATGGGGGCTGCCATCAATCACTCCTGGGGAGGTAAGGCTCTGAATATGTTCTCTCCCCTAGTGCTTCCTGTGTAGAGGCGTCCCAGCCGGGTAAGGGCACCGACCGTCCATCACAGCCTCTTATACAGCTACAAAGGCTTATCAGAACCTCCTTCAGCAGCATGAGGTTCCTACCCTGCGAGTATCTCCCAATCGGCCCACAATTTTCATGTAAGACAAAGCCCCCCGTCACACGGCAAAACAGGTAAAGCTGTTCCATGAAGCTAACAACATTGAAATAATGAAATGGCCAGCCCAGAGTTGAGATCTAAATCCGATCTAGAATCTCTGGAAATGTCATGGCTAAGAAACCCACCGAACTGTGGAAGAGACAGGAAGAAGGGTGGATCAGGATCACACCAGAGCAGGGTGAGAAAGTAGTGATGTCCTGAAGTCATTCAAAGCAAGAGCCTCTACACTTCCTACTCATTATTGAAAGCTGCAACCCTCCAAAAATTTTAGTCCTAATCGTCTTTTCTGTTCTCTAATTTTGATCACTATGGTTTTCCATAAAATAAGAGAAAGTAGGGTGAAATGACCCCTTTTACTGGCTAACTAAATAGATTACAAATGCAAGCTTTCGAGGCAGATAAGGCCCCTTCATCAGGCGAGGTGTAACAAAGAAAGTGAAAAATACTCTCGCTTATATTGGGACAGCAAAGTGATTAACAACCTTTTTGTTCAAATGTTAGCAAAATGAATACACCCGAGATGAATTAACCCTGAAAAGAAGAGAACAATGAACTAATAAAATGTAGAGATAAGATAACCATCACTAGAGAAAGTCCTGTAAGGTTTTTTTTTTTTTTTTAAGTGCATTGTCTGTAAGATAGGCCTCTGATGTAATCAATCAGTCTGTTAGTCCACATATCTGCTCATAAAACTCTTGTCTGTATTAAGACCATTTTGTAGAGTGTTGAAGTTAAGCATAAGTTTGTATTCCCATTCTCTCCGCCCCTGTTGGGTCTTGAAATTACCCATAAAATAGAGGATTTTGTTGAAATGCTTTGATTATTTTGTAAAACACTCTAGTAGAACAGTGATATACCCAACAGCTAAGATTCAGACCAAGCAAGCGTTCACAAATTGCTCTCTAATTTTGATCACCACTGTACATTAAATACAGGAGATCAACTTATTTTCCAGACTGCTTTACTCCTCGCCCTTTTGAGTTGTATTACAGGTGCAAATGCTTAAAATTGGTTATAAAACTGCCACAATCTGAAGGAAAAGGGTACTGTATAAAATGAACAGTACATCGTAGAACGAACAGGATTAATACAATCTAATGCTCCGATTGCCTTAATGATTATATTTTCATATATTTAAATACAATGTCGGATACAGAAGCTGCACGGTGCAAAACATTATTCAGAATCAAAACCACTTGGATGCTAGCATGTGAAACATATCAGAATTGACTTTGGTTAGGTGCAAAACATGGGATACAAGACATAACCAACTCGTGACAACACAATTTCAGCCCACCATTAACCTGACACTTTGCAAACCACTATACAAATACAATTTCTTGAACAAAACTGCGATAATCAGCTATTAGTTGTTATCTTACCAGCATTCAGCTGAACACTTCACGTGTTGCAAAATGCACTTCTTCAGACTTATCGGTGTGCGGGACTGCAGCATAGCCCACTGACCTAAAAAGAGACGCGCAGGTCCTGAGCTTAGGAGTCCCCGACTCGCACTGCGCTGCTGACGTAACGCCCGGGAGACGCCGCATAGCGGGAATTGGACGAGGCGCAGCAGCGGTTAGAGGTCCGCCAGTTGAATTTCTTTAATTTATTAACTAGTACTAGGGTGTTGTACCGTGTTAGCCATTATGAATGTAGAGAAAAGCCAAGCAAAACGACACCTTTTATTGCCTAACTAAAAAGATTACAATATGCAAACTTTCGAGGCAACGCAGGCCTGAGTTGCCTCGAAAACTTGCATATTGTAATCTTTCTAGTTAGCCAATAAAATGTGTCATTTTGCTTGGCTTTTCTCAACTTTCATTTATTAAAAAATGGTAATACGTTTGAATTGCTGCTTTTTCCTTATAGATGGGAAGCTTTCAACGATAAAAAAAAATATAAGATTAGCGTTCAAACTTCTACAAAATAGTAACATTTACATATTTGGCTGACGCCTTTATTCGAGACGACTTGCAATACTTGAAATACAATTGGTTCCATTTCTTTAGCTTTTCCAAATAGAGCACAGGCTGGTGAAGTGACTTGCTCATGGTCACAGTATCAGTGTCAGGATTTGAACCCACAGCTTCAGGTTTTGAAGTCCAAGGTCTAACTAGCACTACCGAGTTCAAATTCACCAGTCAGTCGGTCGATCGATCAATTGCACGCTTTGATTGACGGGTGTATGTCAGTCAATCAATCAAATAATCAATATTTGATCTGCTGTAGTAGCCTAACCTGCAGACTGCTCACTAATCTAAAAGCACGCACAGCTACATTAAGCTCTTTATCCCACCCATTTCTCTACTCGATAAATCCACTTCATAATCGTGGGGAACTTAACGCTATGACGCTGGGCAAATCAGCACATTTTTCTTGAAAATTGCACGCTTTAATTGACGGGTGTGTGTCTGCCAACGGTTTTAGTTGAAGCCCACGCACGTAGTGGTTTTCAAATTCATCCATACACTCCGGCCAGACATTCTCATACGGTGAAAATGCCTCGAGTCCAACATTCGCTTCATAAATCGCCGCGTAGCTCCGGAGCCCAAATGATGAAGAAGCCAACGAAACAATCAGGGCACTACGGTGGAAGCGGCCTTCAAGTCGGCCATACGGTGTGCTGAGAAAAACGGGACGGTGCATTGAATTAAACACGAACATTTATTGTTCTTCATCTTGCAAAAGGTATTATTAAATGCTGTGCAGGACACTCGCTTTCCTGTGTAACTCATATACTTTACCATTAATCAAATAAAAATATATTATATTACAAAAAAAAAAAAAAAATCTGTATACATAATGGCTAAAAAAGCGTTACCAACTGCAACATTTTTCATGCGCCAGACAAATCATACTTTGTTTTATATGTAGTCTTGATGCATTGCAAAGCAACACAGATTAAGTCATTTAAATGATATAATTGAAATAACAGATCTTTATTTTTCATTGTTTGCAATAAACACTATGAAAACACGCGTACTTTCTTAAATCTGCGTTCTACATTCTTAAAACTAAATGTGTCAAAGAGGTTCTTGAGCGCAAGATAGTGATGGACCATCCACATGAACGCTCCAGGAAGAGCTTTTTATTCGTTTAGACCGGTAACAGTTTCCATTAATGATCATAAATAGATGGCAACAGATTTGTGAAATACCAGCAGGTCCCTGATTTTAAATGCACTCTTGCTGCATACAGTAGCACGGGCTAACCTCGGGTTTGCTTGATCTGTTAGTTATTCAGCATTTTTCTATTGTCCACATATTAGGAACCTTTTCAAGTCCAAGCATTAAAGAATCCTTCCCAGAATGAAGTGGTTAATTGTCAAGAAAATAAGCTTAAATAAGTAACGGGCTCGATAAATATCCCTGAATACATAATGACAGGTTTATAAAATACCAACGGGTACCTGATGTTAAAAGCACTCTTGATACAAGCAATAACACGGGCTAAGTTCAGGTTTTCTTGATCTGCTTTAGGCTACTATATTAAAGATTGTTTCTGTTGTCCACATATTAGGGACCATTCAAGTCCAAGAAACAACTGTACAGACAAAGAACACTTCCCAGAATGAAATCGTTAATTGTCGAGCAAAGGATGCGCACACCCCTGTAAAGTGACATTACAAAAACTATTATTTTCTAAGATCATGCATTGCAAAGCAACAAAGATTTGTCAAAAGTAAAAGGCAAATAATAGAGAATTCAATTAACAGATCTGTGTCCGCCCTGCATGGGACAATAATAAATAAGCAACAATAAGAAAACACCTGCAGTCTCCTCGATCGGCCTGCGAAATTACCGCACACGCACCGCGACATTAAGCTCTTTAATTAGCACAGGCCGTCAAAAAAGAATATTGAATGGTTTACAAAGAACAGCAAGTTACTATTAACTAAATGAAGTCGCAACTTGCTAATCACTGTGCCGTATTTTGAATACTGTTAATGTTATTGTGGTTATATCTGTCGGGAAATTATATAAGTGTGTTTCAGAAATATGAAGGAGATAAGTCAAAGTCTGAAAACATTTCATCAGTTCAATTCACTTTATTTTGTTTGTATAGCGCTCTTCACTGAGCGCAGGCGCAGAGCGGTGTGGCAAGTTGTGCATACATTTTACAAATTACTAAATCTATGGGACTAATAATTATTTCTGGGAATTAAACACAAAATTAATTATTTTTATTGCCTTCTTCTTATTATTTTTCAAAGTCTATAAAACATTAAAAATCAATTTATTGCAGCCCAAGCACTTACGATATAGCGCCGTCAACATACGACCCTGCCTGCAGAAAAGTGTATGTTTGCGATATTACCCTGTCGAATGGAGCTCCAGTAGGTCGTAGGCTTTCAATTGAAATATTTTGAGAATAACGCTGTTGATCCGACAGCCACGTATAGGACAGCAGGAGCCGCCGCCACAGACGCTGACAGGACGCATACATCGTCCGCCTGCATCTACAAACCGTTGAACATCTGGGCTTTTTTCCTTTTTTCACTTCTTACACGCGTAGTTCTAATGATATTTAAAAGCAAAACGCCCACATCTTTTTTTAAGCAGCGACAAGGAGAAATCTTATTTTACATCTGTAGTTGAGCGCGGTGTTTTTTTTTTTTACAGCATCTTAACGAAGACTAACTGACGTTTGCGCTTAAAGGTTTCACACGATGAGTGATGGAACTGACTGGATTTTAAAATATGACATGGAACGGTAAGGACACGTTTCATATGAAACAAGACCCAGCAAACAGATGGCATCATATACATTACATATTGTAATACTTCTAGAAACTGCATTTTAAGATATCGGCGCTTACTAAATCAATACATTATTACGTATGCAATGTACTCCATACTTAAAACATCCTTATTATATCCTGAATTTGTACGAAAATTGCAATAAAATTTAATAACAATAATAATAATAATACATATTATTTATATAGCGCCTTTAATGAATTGTAAACCGAAAAATACCGCACATATAAACATCAGTATAATCAAAATGTTACCTGTCGTAGTCACGTGGAAGCAACTGCCTTTAAAAAGCGTTACTACAAAATATTTATATTGTTACAATTATAGTAAAATATTTTACATGAACACGAGATATCGTCGTGCAGTATTGCCTTTGGGCTCCTGTACAGCACCCGTTTTTTGAAACACCAACACATAACATAAGACTATAAGTTACCTACTTAATTCTGTAAAACAGCACAGCGAAGCGCATTTATATGGATCAGTAAGGGCGAATGCACCATAAGTATTTACAGCCAACTGGGAATCCTGCTCTGACCAAATACAACGATACAAACCTTGTAAAGTAAAACACAATTACAAGACATGATTCTGTATCGATGTCAGCGCTGTACTTCTAGCACGCGACATAACGGCTGTGTCCTGTAGCTCATCGAAATGATCCCCGCATTAGAAGCACTTCACAGCCATTCTCGACACAACATATGATGTACTTTTTTTTTAGCATTTTTAAAATGTAAATCTCAAAACCTCAATCGTCTTAAAAATTCCACTGCTCTGGCTGGCTTGGTTTTCTTCTTAACGAGTCGCTCTTGCATTGGGACACATGCGCACCTGTTGTCCGCAGAAGGTGACTTCTTGCCCGTCCAGCCTCATTCGGATGTTTTTCACGGACGGATCTTTTCTTTTTGTATGTTTTGTTCGAGGTTTGTAAGCAGTCATTCGCTGTTGAAAATTTCGAGGAAGTCGTGATACTTACTAACAGCAAAAATAGCAATGCTGAACGCCGCGATTTCTTTACCTCCCCCTTTAACTTCGTAACGGAAAGCTGTAAAGTCTGCGCTGGGCGTTATGAAACAGAATACTGTATTTCTCATCCTCTAATAATATGACTTACATTCAATGCAAAGTTGTTTTCTCGGACCGGGTTTGCAATAAAAAGAGTCTCGCTTCTTTTTTTTTCTTTCTTTCTTTTTTTCCGCAGGTACGACAATACCGCTGTTAAAAGAAAGCTCCAGGTTTCGCTAGTTTACTTCTGCACGCCAAAGAATGGTGAATGAAGTGTAAAATTACCGAATGCATAAACAAATCGAACAACAATAACAAACACGGTGTGATCCAGGCGCGCTACTGGCCGCGGTCCAGCCTTCTGACAACAGGAGAGGATTGTAATCCAGTAGCCTCCCCTAAGACCAGCCCAGGAATCTGCATGCCGCATTACCCTTATGTTCGCAGGCTGGGCGGCGTTGCTAGGAAACATGAGACGGGTACTTTATGCATGTGCCCGGGCGGACCATCCAAGTTTGAAGAAATAAAGCGAAGAGGCGGCCGCGGTTCGTGTGGTTATGGCTGAGAAACGAAGTACAGGCAGGATGTGAAGAGGGGACTGGGATACGGCGCATAAACCTTCAGGGACACGACACAGGTAGGGTTTCACCTTCTTACTTAACTATCGCCAGTTTTGCCCCGCCGTGTGATTGAAGTTCACCCGACGTTTGTCGTTTTACATCGAAGGGCCGCTGGGCAAAGTGAAGTGAAGGGTCTTCTCATCAGGCGTCGTTCCCGGTGATACAAGAATCAAGAAGCAGAGATTGCATGTATGATTAACGGGCATTATGGTCTCTTCGGATTTGGCCATTGGACAAAACCCTGTGTGTGCCATCGGGTCATGAATCTAGAAGTTAAACCAGACTTTAGTGGACCCTGATGGCTAGACATTGCTAAATCGCACAGTGGTGGACGTGTCAAGAGCAAATAATGTTTACTGGATGTCTGTTGCAAGTGGATGTTAAAAATCAGGATAGAATATGTATATATATATATATATATTTAAAACTTAATTTAAAAATACTAAAAGATAATAGTGGAGCACGCTGGAATGGATATGGCAGTCTGTATTCGCCTTTAATGTGATAGGGAAACAGACTTTAATGTGCGCTACTGCTGACGGACCATTGAACGCGCATACTGAGCGTGTGTACTGCCATGTACACAGATTGGTGGGCATATTTTTTTAGCCCCATCGAAAAGATCAATTACATTGCGAGTAGCAAATATATCCAATTTACATACTGTTTTATACGCAGATTGCGTACAATAGTTTGTAATAATTACAAATATAAAACCCACCGAAAAATGAATTAGCGAAAGTTTTTTTTTTACATAAGTTATATGTTTAATAGTTATATTGTATCATGGTGACGTGCACACTAAAAGTTTAACCCTTGTCTATTTTACTATTATTATTATTATTTTTTTTTTTTTGCCATAATACATATTTTACTCTGAAGGCGCACGTCACTGCTGTAGCCCCGTTAGTCGCCCTGTCCGTTATGGACGACCTGAAACTCGACTTTAAAATGATTGGGATATTTATTGCGTTACACATGTGTGTAAAATTGAATCAGAGCAACACCTTTCCATGTGTTCAAAAATGGCCGAGGACTGCAAAGTCTCCTTTTTAAAACTTGCTTTGAGATTTAGGCGAGTGTTTTGGCAGACAGTATGAAGATGCGTTTCAAATGGTTAAGTATGGCGTGTCAGAAACCCACTAATTTATATTACTAGTATAGAATGATTGAGATTTAAGTGATCGACTATATTTTCAATTATAGTATTATGATTTTTTATTTTTTTGCAAGGAATTAAACATAAAACTTCCTAAAACGTTCTTTTCTCTCTTTCATAGTAACTGCCTTTTCCAGTTACGAATCCCCACGCCGGCTTGAATAGTTGCAAGGTGAGAAACGCGACGAAAAGAGACACACCAAAGATGAACACGATCGTGTTTAATAAACTGAGCACGCAGGTGCTTTTTGAAGAGAAGGCCAAAGAAGTGGAGAGGAGCAGCAGGAACTATTTGGAAGTCATCGAAGGACAACATCCAGAAATGATTAGCCAAAGCAGCCAGACTCTCAAAGACAGCGCCGCTGGATTGAAACACAGACGGTCCGGGTACGTGGCCACTTGTGGCGTGTTTTGTCTCTGAATTTTTACTGCATGTGAGCGCCTTGAAGGATTTCGGCGTTTATTAAAAGGATATGGTGATCGTGATTCGTAGAATTTCATGTGGAGGAACACCGCTTTGGGAAGGAATGTTGTTTAGAGATTCTATCTGCCGTTCATACAAAAAAATCAAATCAAGTAAAAAAAAAAATGTGCTTGTATTCTACCACAAATAAATATAAGTTCTACAAAAATCACATTTGAATATCAAAAAAAAAACTCGACAAACAGACAGCGCGGTGCGTTTCATGCGTTCAAGCTCCATTTTCCCGTATCATAATTTCACATTACGGTGATACAACGAGAAGCGCTAACGGCACTCCAGCTCCCTTCCTCATTAATCGTTTTTTTTCCTTCCAAATATTCCATTTTTACTTAATTCAAAAAACATCCAGTGCTAGGATATCTGGCAACACTTGTTGCGCTTGGATGTTGACGTGTGTGCCAGCCTGGTGTTCACTAGTCTATAAGAGTGGCTCCTCTCTCGGGCCTGAAGCTGGTTATACCTCAGCTCCCCTGTGACCTTTTCATCCATTTTCTAAATCCGCCTTATCCTGAGCTCGAGCCCATGCAATCCAGCAGGGCAGGAACAATCCGTGGACGGGGCGCCAGTCCATCTTACACTCTAAAAAATAAAGGGCTCCAGAGGGATATCACTCGGGAACAATTTTTAGTTTCCTGAAGAACCATCCACGTGAAGGTTTTATGTGTTTTGATCAGTAACAGGCTCCATAAATAACCAGGAATAGACCACAGATTTGTGAAATACAAACGAGTTCATCGCCACATACAGTCTCATAAGCTAAATTCAGATTTTCTTGATCCGTTGTATCCTGCTAGGTCGCCAGATCTATAAAATACCAATGAGTTCCTGAATTTTAAAGGACTCTTTCTGTGTATAAGAACACAGGCAAAGTTCTATTTTTTTCCGATTTGTTAGTATCTGCTAGGGAGCCTCCATTAAAGATTTCATATTTTTCCACCTATTAGGAACCTTTTCAAAGTCCAAAGACCCAGTGTCATATGTAAAGAATGTGTCAAGGAAGAAGATCTATGAGGAACAACACAATCCAGTAAAAGTGCCATTTTACAGCCTTTACTTTTAAAAAGTGAACTGTGAACACGTCCATGAGCCAATTTAGCATCACCAGTCCACCTAACTTGCATGCCTATGGACGCCATGTGGACACGGGGACAGCATGCAAACTACACACAGGAAGCACCTGGGACTTGAACTCCAGTCTCCTTACAGCGAGGCAGCCGCTGTGCCACCCTTCCGTGACCCTGAATTTGTAAAATGTCACTCGGTCATTTTCTAACCCGTTTAGTCTTGAATAGGGTTGTGGTTTAGAGAATGCTGGAGCCCGTGCCATCCAGCAATTGGGCATAAGGCAGGAACAAACCCTGGACAGGGTGCCATAATTTTAAAATGTGGGTGCTGAAAAATAAAAATGCAAGAACATAAAGAAAAATAATGATGTTAATCATTTCATTTTCGTACTTTTTTCTCCTCTTTTTAAATGTTATAAGAATTTACAATAAGTATGACCAAATTAGAATAAGTGATGCTGCATTGTCATTTTCTAAATGCGTGGATTTGCTGGAGCCTATCCCAGTTACCATAAGGGGCAAGGCAGGAACAGACCCCGGACAGGGCGCCAGAATTTTAAAATGTGGGTGCTGAAAAATACATGAATACAATAACATAATCAAAAATGATGATGTTAATCATTTCATTTTCATTCTGTTTGTCTCCCCTTTTTAAGTGTTATGAGAATTTACAGTAATTATGGCCAGATAAGAAAATTGTCGTTTTCTAACCTTCTTAATGCACACAATGGTTGTGTGGGTTTGCCAGAGCCTATCCCAGTTACAATAAGGGGCAAGGCAGGAACAAACCGTGTTGCAGGGCACCAGTCCACCGCAGGGCACACACACCAAACACACACCAGGGCCAGTTAGGTGTCACCAGTTCACCTGAGCTGCATGTCTTTGGGAGGAGGCCCCTGTGGATGTGGGAAGAACATGCAAAGTCCATGCAGGGAGCACCTGAGACTTGAATCCCGGTTGCCTTACTGCATGGCAGCATGCGGCACTACCCCTGTGCCACCCTCGCAGTGATGCTGAATTTTTAAAATGTCACTCGGTCATTTTCTAACCCGTTTAGTCTTGAATAGGGTTGCGGTTTAGGGAATGCTGCAGCCCGTGCCATCCAGCAATGGGGTACAAGGCAGGAACAAACCCTGGACAGGGCGCCATAATTTTAAAATGTGGGTGCTGAAAAATAAAAAATGCAAGAACATAAAGAAAAATGATGATGTTAATCATTTTATTTTCGTACTTTTTTGGGAGGAGGCCCCTGTGGACATGGGAAGAACATGCAAAGTCCATGCAGGGAGCACCTGAGACTTGAATCCCGGTTGCCTTACTGCATGGCAGCATGTGGCACTACCCCTGTGCCACCCTCCCAATGACCCTGAATTTCAAAATGTGGCCTCAAAAATAGATGAATGCAATAGCATCATGACAAAATATGTTAATCATTTTATTCCCTTTCTGTTTTCCTCCCCCTTTTTTAGTTTTATAAGAATAAATAAATTACAGCAAATAAGGCCGTATAAGAATAAGTGATGTATTCTGTATGCATCAGAATTACTTTTGAAATCCCTTGTCCTGCTCTTTAACTTACCAATAGCAGAAGACCCCACGCGTGATGCAGCGTTTGACTTGTCTTGATGTTTTCTTATGCCAGATGTTGAGCTTTTTTTGCAACCCCACTTTTGACCCCACATTCCCAGGCCATTTTGGGCAGGAAGTTACACCCTTGTGATGAAGAGTAAACCGATAGATGTATTCAGCAAAAGTGACGAGAAGGACTTGAAGTTGCCACATCAACCAAAACTCAATTAGGGTGTAACTTTGACCCCCTATTTGGATACAAGGAGTCAAAGTTTTTTTATTTTCACAAAACAGAAATAAATGTTAATCGGCAATACGGGCATGCGGAGCGTCATATTATGCTATTTCAAGGTTGCTGATCATGGATGTGATATTTTTTAATATTTGATTCTTTCCTGGTGGTCCTAGCCCTCTAAGAGCCACTCCCCGAAAGTTAAAAATGGCAAATTTCAAACGTAAGCATCATTTTCGACTATTTTAAGGTCAGTGATTATGAATTTGATGTCACTTTTGAATTTTGATCCATTACTAAGGGTCGAGTCCTCCATGGACCATCAGAGGGGGAAAAAATGACAAATTTTGATTACAATTGAGAATGTTTAGACGTTAAACATTTTTATCGACACACACATTTTAATATTTTAAATATCTGATGCAATTGTTCTTGTTTATTTTGTGTCTTTACCTTATGAAGTAAATTATTATATTTCTGCTAAACACTGTGAATTAGGGCGGCTTACGTTAATTTGGACTTTTTCCTTTCTGTTTGCTGACTTTTTTTAGTTTCCATCCATCCATCATCCAACCCGCTATACCCTAACTACAGGGTCACGGGGTCTGCCGGAGCCAATACCAGCCAACACAGGGCGCAAGGCAGGAAACAAACCCTGGGCAGGGTGCCAGCCCACCACAGGGCACACACACATGGGACAATTTAGGATCGCCAATGCACCTAACCTGCATGTCTTTGGACTGTGGGAGGAAACCCACGCAGACATGGGGACAACATGCAAACTCCATGCAGGGAGGACCCGGGAAGCGAACCCGGGTCTTTTAACTGCGAAGCAGCAGCGCTACCATTGTGCCACCGTGCTGCCCCCTTTTTTTAGTTTTATAAGAATAAATCACAATAGCTTCGGTATAGCTGAGCATAGTACAGGTGACGCTGTATGTCATTTTAACGTTACATTAACTCCAGCCCCAAGCCAATCTGGAGAGCTGCACAGTTTTCTAAATACTGGCTCGGGAATGGCGCCTCACTGGCCTGAGTGGTTGGTTCCTCCTTGAGCCTTTGCTTGATCTTCTGGGAAGGCCTCTCTGCATAAGAAAATTGGTTCTTTGGGCTTTAGGAAGGTTCCTAATATGTGAACAAAAAGTGAAATTTTGAATGTATGTCAGGAAACCTAGCAGGACAAAACAGATGAACAAAACCTGAACTTAGCCAGGTTGTGAGGGTATGTGGCAAGGAACCCATTGGTATTTCACAAATCCGTTATCCACTTTGAAAGCCACGGGGACGTACAGCTCCTCAAACCCGGACACAGAGCGGCACAGTGACACACAAGTGCAAAAGCAACACGCTTTTATTTATCGTTCTTCCCGTGGGAAACGCCTTCCCCCCGTTTCCCACCGGTACAACACAGTCCAAGCACAACAGGGCCCAAATCTTTTTCTTCTTCTTTCTCTCTCTGGCTCTCTTTTTTTCTCTGCTGCTTCCACTCCTCTCCCAGCAAGCGTTGACCTCCACTTCCCGACTCTGGCTCCTTGAACGGAGTAAGGCGGCCTCCTTTATACTCCATAGGCACACAGAAGTGCTCATGGGTGTACTTAGATCCTCCTCTGGCAGCACATCCGGGTGTGGCGGAAATGCTGCAGTCCAGGGCTTCGGGACTGTCCAGGTGCCCCCTGGCAGTGGTTGAGCTTCCACGCTCCTAGCCGTGGCCCCTATGTAATCCAGGGGGGTCGCCCCTCTTGTCTTCTGGGGGGGGGTATTGCCGTGCACCTGTCCTCTCCCCTGGTCCTTCCATCACAGGGGTGTCCCAGCCGGGCAATTGTCCCAGCCATCCGCCACACTATTCATGGTTATTTTTGGAATCTGTTCATGGGTCTACGTAAAAGGTTCTTTCTGGAACCTTCATGTGGATAGCTCAACTGGAAACCAATAATAGGTATTGCTGGGCAAGAACCATTTTAGAGCCTTTATTTCCAAGGGTGATGTGAAATGAAACAGGATAAACCAATTGTGTAGCTCCTCCTGAAAGTTTTCTCCTGGTACAGATGAGACGACCCTCCGAGTGATGTCTGAAGAGTATTTATTTGCTTCTTTCTCTCTCTCTCTCTCTCTTTAACAGCTCTCAAACACTGTGAAAAATGAAAATAAAATAAAGCAAGTCAATTAAACAATAAATGAGTTACACAGGTGATATATTAAAACATACCGTGTGCACCTTCTGACCAGAAATTCAGGAGTCTTTATTACAATCTCTCTGATACCGCACTCACGTCCGTCTTATTAAAAGAGCTTAGCGTCCATTAAGTGTCTCAATATGTGTGTTTCTGCTCCACCAATGAACCTGACCACATGACCACAGCACCCTTCGGTTCAGACCAACTTTGTATACTTACGCACAAAGACAATGAGATCAAAAATAAATACCATACAATTGCACTTATTATCTATAATACGATTGCACCACAACTATTATAATATAGAATATAATTTTACAAAATATATTCCACAAACTCTGCGGTGGGCTGGCGCCCTGCCCGGGGTTTGTTTCCTGCCTTGCTCCCTATGTTGGCTGGGATTGGCTCCAGCAGACCCCAGTGACCCTGTAGTTAGGATATAGCGGGTTGGATAATTGATGGATGGATGATATTAAAGAGAGGTGATGGTCTTGGTAAGGTTGATCTCTCAGGTCACCAAAACATTTTGACGGTTCTCTTAGAAAGAACAGAAAAACAAGTTTTCAATAATGTGTGCTGTGGCAGAATGAGAGCAGCAACAAGCCATGGAATTAAATAACGGGTTTAATTAACAGCAAGAGTTGGCTTCTCATTAAGAAAGCGATTGGAGTGAAATTGGTTGGAATTTGAAGCCCCAGTTTAGCTGGTCATCTGTTGGCTCGTTTCACATCTCATTTCTGCTTGGCTGTCATTTAATGAAGAAAGGAATCAATTGAGGGATCCGAACTCTTCTAACAGGGCTATTAAAGTGATGGGGAAAAAGTTAATTAGCAGTGAAAACTGGTCACTGATTAGGAAAAGGGTGAGAATGAGAACCTGTAGCCACTGCGACACTCCAGGCCTGGAGTTCACCACCCCTGCTTTAGGATGTCAGATTACACAACATGAGGGATGACACATTATATGATGCCATGACAAATTTTCAGTCTAGTTTCACATTCACAAAATAATCTCAATCTTCTGACAACCAATGAACGTGCTGCCTGTGCCGGTGCCAAGACTTTCCAGGTATGGCGAGTTCAGTCGAGATCTTGTGGTTTTTTATTTTTCTTTATCAATGGGTGGAGTGGTGGCTCTGAGGCTAGGGATCTGCCCTGGGAATTGGAAGGTTGCCGGTTCGAATCCCGTAAAATGCCACAAGGGTCTCTGCTCTGTTGGGCCCTTGAGCAAAGCCCTTAACCTGCCATTGCTCTGTCCTGGGTATGACGTCAATCTGCATCCATCCCTGCATGTAGGCCGTCCAACTTGCAGGGGAAAACGTCGGGGTTGGTGGCAGAATTGGCACTCCAGCCACCATTAAAAACCTCACACTGTTCTACTCCATCTGAACTAGTGTGGTGCTGAGGTATCACCCATTGCATGGCTGCACTCGGGTCCTAACCTGGATCCTGAGTTGGTTTGTTGTGTGGTGGGTGCGGCAATGTGTGTGCTCCTAACCTCTTTATCAATTGTGTTGTGATACAACAAGCACAGCAGCCCCTCTTCTGTTTGCGTGGTCCGCTTTCGATCTTTCATTGCGGCTGAATTGCATGCATTGTCCTTGCCGTGTGCAAGTCTCACAGACACAATAGCAGAATACGACTTAAGACAAAATCCCGATGCTAGATGTCACTGCCTTGAAGATGTCAGCTTACATGACCGTGAGCTGAAGGGGAAGATAAACGGCACGACTTTTGTTAAAACGTTTCAGCACAGATTTACATTTATTTTATAAAAACCTTCCCACATCTTGACAGCATCGGTGTCTCTGCCAAGGCTTTCCAGGTGTGGCAAATTTGGCCACGGCCCACCTGCCAAGTTGTTTTGCCTGCCTAAGGTAAAGTCATCTGTGATGGAGGATCACAGGAATCATGGGGTAGAGGGGTCCTTTCATCGGATTGGCTGGCTCAGTGCTGTTTCAGCTGTGGAATGGCCAATAGGGGGTGGCAGCTTGATGGATGAGGTCTCCAGGACTCTAAACAAATCCAAATCATATTATGTGATATCATCTACTGTTAACTTCTGCTCCGTACTTGTAATATTTTTATACTGTATTGAGGATGACTTGTGTTCTGTTCTGTGTATTGTATTGTACAGTATTGACCCCCTTTTCTTTGACACCCACTGTACGCCCAACCTACCTGGAAAGGGGTCCCTCTTTGAATTACCTTTCCCAAGGTTTCTTCCATTTTTTCCCTACAAGGGTTTTTTTTTGGGGGGAGTTTTTTCTTGTCTTCTTAGAGACTCAAGGCTGGGGGGCTGTCAAGTGGCAGGGCCTGTTAAATGTGATTTTGGGCTATACAAAAATAAATTGCATTGTATTGTATTGTACTTGGCATTTTTTATTTTGCTTTTTCAAATCTTTTGTGATACAACAAACATGAGAGGAGCCTCTCTTCTGTTTTCGTGGTCCAAAACACCTCCTTTCAATCTTTCATTGCCTCAGCATTGTATGCCTTGTGTTTGATTTCATCAGGGTGGTCTTTGACTGCTCTGACTGAGTCACCGGGGATGTCAAAGTTCATGACTGGTGGTCTTGGGAGTGTACCTCGACTGTCCCCGACCTGCTTCTGTAAATGACTACGTTATTATTAGATAGATTATGTAAATGAAGTTTCTGTGACTGAAAATAGGCGGAAAAGTCAAATGGTTTGACGGGACCTTAAGTGCGCTCCAAGATGGACTGGTATCTCATTCTGGACAGGTTCTTTTAATCCTCATCTTGCCGTGATAGGGTCCACCTCACGACTGCATTAACCACATTGCGGAATTGGGTGGATGTCTTTAGTACGTCTGTAAAAATGACAGTGCCAAAGTGGATCTTTGGAGTAATGCTATAGCTGAGCCATTTTTAGTACCCAAAGAAAATGTTTCACACACAGGTTTTGGAAAGAACCGGGCGCTTACTTAGATCTGTAATAGCTGTGTCAGAAGTGGAGCCAAATTACTGGCGGTACTCTTTTTATGGTGATATAGTGGGGTCTCCTGTTAGGCTTTCATCAAACTGCAGGGGGTGGTTGGGCCCATAACAACAACAACAACATTTATTTCTGTAGCACATTTTCATACAAATAATGTAGCTCAAAGTGCTTTACACGATGAAGAAAGAGAATAAAGGACAAAGTAAGAATTAAAATAAGAGAACACTAATTAACATAGAATTAAAGTAAGGTCTGATGGCCAGGGAGGACAGAAAAAACAAAAAAAAACTCCAGACGGCTGGAGAAAACATAAAATCTGCAGGGTTTCCAGGCCACGAGAACACCCAGTCGCCTCTAGGCATTCTACCTAACAGAAATGATCCGTCCTCATTGTATTCAGGGTTCTCATGGAAGGACTTGATGATGACAGTCATGTGGACTACTGGCCTTTAATCCATCAATGTAGGGGCATCACGGTGCTCTGATCAGGTGATGGTGGCACAGATCAACACCACAGAAAACAGGAAAAAGAACAGAAGAGAAAGTAGGGGTTAGTACGGATTTTGGAGCCACCATGAATAGTAGTTATAATGAACTGAATATACAGAGTATCAGGATTAAATTAAAGTGAAGTTAGGAGAAGGCCATGTTAAAGTAATGTGTTTTCAGCAGTGTTTTAAACTGCTCCACTGTACTGGCCTGGTAAATTCCTATCAGTCAGCTATTTCAGATTTTAGGTGCATAACAGCAGAAGGCCGCCTGCCTCACCACTTCTTTTAAGTTTTGTTCTTGGAATTCTAAGCAGACATTCATTTGAAGATCTGAGGTTACGATTTGGAATATAAGATGTCAGACACTCTGATATATAAGATGGAGCAGATTATTTAAGGCTTTATAAACCATAAGCAGAATTTTAAAGTCAATCCTGAATGACACAGGTAACCAGTGTAGTGACATCAAAACTGGAGAAATGTGCTCGGATTTTCTTTTCCAATTTAGGATTCTAGCAGCTGCCTT
Source organism: Polypterus senegalus (assembly GCF_016835505.1). NCBI lineage: Eukaryota > Metazoa > Chordata > Cladistia > Polypteriformes > Polypteridae > Polypterus > Polypterus senegalus. The sequence goes on from NC_053158.1 coordinate 194,608,524, forward strand.
CTACACTTGTTATAACCAATTGATGTCTTTTTCGGGTCGTCCTGAGTGGAGAGCGTTACAGTAATCTAGACGACTGAAAACAAAAGCGTGAACTCATTTCTCAGCATCTTGCAATGTTATAAGAGGTCTAACTTTTGTTATATTTCTTAAGTGAAAAAATGCTGTCCTAGTGGTCTGATGAATATGGGATTTAAAATTCAGGTCACAGTCAACAATTACCCCTAAATTCTTTACCTCTGTCTTGGCTTTTAATCCTAATGCATCAAGTTTATTTCTAATAACCTCATTATATCCATTATTGCCAATCACTAAAATTTCAGTTTTCTATTTATTTAGCTTGAGAAAATTACTACTCATCCATTCAGAAACACAAGTAAGATATTGTGTTAGTGAATCGTGAGAGTCGGGGTCATCAGGTGCTATTGATAAGTACAGCTGTGTGTCATCAGCATAGCTGTGGTAGCTAACGTTATGCACCGAGATAATCTGACCTAACGGAAGCATGTAGATCGAAAAGAGCAGCGGACCCAGGATAGAGCCTTGTGGAACACCGTATAGAATATCATGTGTCCATACCATAAAGCTTCTCAAAGATGAGCCGACACTCACTGTTATGCAAGGAAGGTTCCAGTACTCTATAGGCGACATCCCCCCACTGTAACTTTGTTTTCAAGAACCAGTGAGTTCCTATACAGTGCAGGCCCTGGGACACATCTTGCCAGTTTTGTTTGTTGCGTTTCCACTGCAAAACGGAGACTGTAACCTTTATGCAAAATATGTGATGTGCAAAGAAGAATGATGCTGTGTGAAGTAAGGCACGTTCAGGAGTTCATGGAGGACCCCCAAGTTATTTTTTCAATGCCTCGTAGGCCGCAGCTCTTTAAAGTGATACATGTTCGGGAGTTCATGTCGGGTCGCGGTGTATGGCGCAGTGCACTAGGGAGGCAGCTATGAAGGGTGATGCGGTACAAATTGAGATGCGTTCAGGTGTTCGTGGAGGCAATTATTGCTTTAACGCAGTGTATGGCACAGCACACTGGAGAGACAGATGTTAAGATTGAAGCGGTGCAAAGTGAGGTGCATTTGGGAGTTCACTGGGGCATTTATTGCTTTGACAGGGTGGTGGTGCGGCACGCCAGGGAGGGGATTATGATGAGTGATGTGCTGTGAAATGCGGTGCGAAGTGCGGCACTCCATCTTCACCAATAACTCTCCAAAGGTACAAACTACTAACAGATTTGTAAGATGGCACCTGTGCTTGTGGTCAACCGATAATCAAAACTCATCGCCCGAGCCCCTGCCATGATACAGCATAAGGTACATACCCTGTACAAGGAATTAAAAAAAAAAAAGTATTGGGAACTACCCACCCAGGAATTTCAAATGGAGGGAGTTCTACAAAAATTCAAGACTTTCTAAAAAGTCCCTGGATCAGTGTAAAATGAACGCTGTATAGTGCCCGACCTGGCACACACTCTGAGGCACGTGTAAAACACAAGAGAACTTTTATTTTTCTTCAGCTGGAGGGCATGTCCTCCCCGTGAACCCCCAGCCACAACACAGTCCTGAAGCACTTAAAACCAACAACACAACACAATCCAGTCCAGTCCTTCCTCTGGCACCACCATTCTTCCCAGGCAACCTCTTCCTCCCGATTATGACCCCTGAGTGGTGGATGCTGGCCCTTTTTATAGCCCACCCAGAAGTGCTCCAGGTGCCTGATCACCTGTTGCTAATTGCACTTCCGGGCGGGGCTGTAGAGGTGTCCAGGTTGGCACCAGGATCCATGCAGCACCCCCTGGCGGCCACCCCAGATTCCCACAGTATTGTGGAGAACTCCATCTCCCATGGAATCCTGCGGGAAATGTCAACCAGGGAGGCTGCCACCAAGCGTCCCCTGATACTGAGGAGCCCATGACTATTCCCCCGGAACATATGCAGCAGGGGCGTCCCAATCGGGTATGGGACCCGGCCACCGGTCACACAGAATAAAAAGTCCTGTGGTGGGAAAGCGCCATATGTTGAAATTGAAAGAACTGCTGAGTACCAGCCCACTTAAAGCACTGTGTAACAGGTACTATAAATAAGCATGAATAGATAAAAATGATTTTTTAAAATTCCGATGGGTTCATGATATTAAAAGGACTCTTGCTGTATATTATATCACAAAGGACCAATTTCATATGCAAGAACTAAGTGGTCCTTTGTCAAGCAATGGTTAAACAAGGAACCACACAAACCTACTAAGAAGCCACAGCAGAACGTTTATTTTAAGGGCGACCCAGGGAGGTGTTTTAGGATGTTAATAACAAAAATATTAATAACATTCGTGCTAACGTGTAGACTTTAATAACCACAAAGTCTTTCATTTCGTTTTCAAGTTCCCCATCGGCGCGGTGTCTCTGATTTAAACTGGCCGAGTGTTGGGTTTAGGTAGGTGGGTGAACGGCACCCAGCGTTACAACAGCCTTCCGTTCCTGCCAGCATAAACCTCGCGATTCTGTGCTGTCAACGACGAATTAGAAAACGGATCGATGAAAGCAGCCTTCATAACTAAGACGCGTCAATAATCGTGTTGTTTGGGGTTTCCCCAGCATCGAAGTTACGGAGCAGTTCAAAATGAGGTCTGTCTGTCTGCCCAAAAGACAAGAGCAGAAGCTCATTGAGACGGACACGATAAACAGAGCCTCGTTTGACGCGAAATCGGTGACACGCCGTGCTGTTTTATTTCAGTCTGCCGCTGTGGGGATGAACTGCCCCTCTGTCAGACGGCCGCTATGTTTACACTCCCCACACTCCAGGCTCTCTATTTGCGGACAAGCACAGTGGTTCTTTATGAGCCCTTGTTTTTAAACCGCGAACACGCCGAGCCATTTTTTACGCTGTGTGAGACTGGAGGCAACTTAAATCAACATTATTTTTTTTACATCGCTTAGGTCTTATTCTTCTGATATTGTTCTTTAAAGGGTAATGTGAGAATTAAGAATAACATAGCTGCCTGTAAAGTGCAGTATCCGAGGATCATGAAACCGAATAGAGAATATTTTATACAAATACATGATGTGTGTCGCCAACAGTTCTGGAGCAAATAGGGAAATGTTTCTCGGGTACTTGATGCAGGTCTGAATTACAAGGAAAATATTTGCAAAACGGTCACCTCATGCGGACCGGAGGTTAAAGGGAAATAAATGTGTTACATGTGTGGACCGGAGGTGCGTCTTGGGAAAGCTCTGCAGTGACATCTAGAGGTGGACAGAGGTGTTGTCGTGTGTTTCCAGAGCTTCTCCGCAGTCTGAATTGGATAATGCTTCTAACTAAATCATTTAAAATTTGATTAAATCGTCTTAGCAAACTTGAATATGTTAGACTAGTTCTCATTGATACAATTATTTTCCTTATGGAAAAAATGCTGTCAACTAAATTTTCATAACAGGGATACAAAATAGTGATCTATAAACATCAGTGCTGGGTAGTATAGCCTTATTAAGATATGCTGCCAGAAATATGATGTGGCAGCTAATGGCAACTCTTACACCCTGTAGGACAGGAGTGTCCACACTTTTTCAGCTTGCGAGCTACTTTTAAAATGACCAGGTCGAAATGATCTACCTACTAAAAATGCGATATATACTGTGTGTGTGTATATATATATATATATATATATATATATATATATATATATATATATATATATATATATATATATATATATATATATATATATATATATATATATATATATATATATGTATTAGTTCCCTCTCCTTTCTCTTTCTCCTTCTTTAGTCGATATAAATTGGAAGGCTAACTAGATCACAGCCGGAGTTTTGCAGTAGCTTGCGCGTTTGATTGTGTGTGCGGGATGACCAGTGTGTTAGAAGAAAGGAGATCTCAGTCTGGCCGCCCTGTATGTCAATCAAGTGGCAAATGCAATAGGGAGGATATATGATAGACTAACATTTAAAAAAAATGTTTTTGAATGCAACGCGATCTACTACCTTTGCGATCTACCGGCCGATCGCGATCGACGCATTGGGCACCGCTGCTGTAGGATATAAATCCTTGCGGAGCTCAGTTGTGTAAAATGCTTCATCGCGATGTGCTACCAGAAGCCTTATAGAAACATCATGCCAGCCTGCCAGAAATATGTGTTGGCACCTAAGGCCAATTCTGTCACACTGTAAGATATAAATCGAAGTTTATAATATCTTTATAGTCCAAAATGCCTTATCAATACACGCAGCTAAGCTGGTACAAATACATGTATATACTGGTATCCAGATACGCTGTATATAGGGTATAAATCAAAAGATAGTATAGCCTAAAAGCGTAAAATGCCACATTCAGACATGCTGCCAGAAATGTGTGCTGGCACACTATAAGATATAAAAAAATGGTATCATACCTCTATAGAATAAACTGCCTTATGTAGACATGCTGCCAGAAATATGCAGTAATATCCAAATCAGATTATGAAATGCTGCAGAATATACAGTAAATCAAACTGTAAAATATCTCTAAAGTGTGAAATGCCACATCCAGACATGCTGCCAGAAATGTGTGCTGGCACACTATAAGATATAAAAAATGGTTTCATACCTCTATAGAATAAACTGCCTTATCTAGACATGCTGCCAGGCTGTCACAAATATGCAGTGATATCCAAATCAGATTATTAAATGCTGCAGAATATACAGTAAATCAAACTGTAAAATGTCTCTAAAGTGTGAAATGCCACATGGAGACATGCTGCCAGAAATATGTGCTGGCACACCATGAAAAATGGCAGCATACCTCTGTAGAATAAACTGTCTTATCCAGACATGCTACCAGGCTGTCACAAATATATATATATATAGTTCTTTACTTTTGCCTTATACAATTTCTTGTATTAGGAATTTGTTAGTTTTCGCATACCCCTTGGAGTCAGAGTGCAGGGTCAGCCATTGTGCAGCACCCCTGGAACAATTACAGGTCTTGCTCAAGGGCCCAGCAGAGTAGGATCTCTTTTGGCAGTGATGGGGATTTGAACCGGCAGCCTTCGGGATACCAGCACAGATCCTTAGCCTCAGAGCCACCACTCTGCCCCCTAAGTATCCAAATCAAATTCTGAAATGCTGCAGAATATACAGTAAATCAAATGTAAAATATCTCTAAAGTGTGAAATGCCTAAATTGAGACATGCTTCCAGTGTGCCAGAAATATGTGGGGGCACGTAAGGCCAATTCTGTTGCACTATAAGATACAACTCAAATGCTTGATACATTTTAATAACAAGCATACTTTAAAGTGATGGAGAAATAAAATAAAATCTGTGGGAGTTCCAGGCCACGAGACCACCCAGTCCCCTCTGGGCATTCTACTTAACATAAATGAAACAGTCCTCTTTGTATTTAGGGTTCTCACGGAAGGACTCGATGATGACGGTCATGCAGACTTCTGGCTTTCAGTCCATCATTGTTGGAGCATCATGATGCTTTGAGTAGATGGTGGTGGCGCAGGCCACCACCACAAAGAAACCGGAAGAAGAAACAGAAGAGAGAGTAGGGGTCAGTACGGATTTTAGAGACACCATGAATAGTTATTATAATGAATTGAACATACAGAGTATCAGGATTAGATGAAGGTGAAGCTATAAAAAGGCCATGTTAAAGTAATGTGTTTTCAGCAGTGTTTTAAACTGCTCTACTGTATTAGCCTGGTGAATTCCTATTGGCAGGCTATTCCAGATTTTAGGTGCATAACAGCAGAAGGCCGCTTCACCACTTCTTTTAAGTTTTACTCTTGGAATTCTAAGGAGACACTCATTTGAGGATCTGAGGTTACGATTTGGAATATAAGATGTCAGACACTCTGATATATAAGATGGAGCAGATTATTTAAGGCTTTATAAACCATAAGCAGAATCTTATTCTGCTTATGGGTTAGAATTCTGAAAGAAAGACACAGGTAACCAGTGTAGTGACATCAAAACTGGAGAGATGTGTTCGGATTTTCTTTTCCTAGTTAGGATTCTGGCAGCTGCATTCTGCACTCGTTGTAACTGATTGATGTCTTTTTTGGGTAGTCCTGAGAGGAGTGCGTTACAGTAATCTAGTCGACTGAAAACAAACGCGTGAACTAATTTCTCAGCATCTTTCAGTGATATAAGAGGTCTAACTTTAGTTGTGTTTCTTAAGTGAAAAAATGCTGTCCTAGTGGTCTGATGAATATGCGATTTAAAATTCAGGTTGCAATCAACAATTACCCCTAAGTTTTTTACTTCCGTCTTGACTTTTAATCCAAAAGCATCAAGTTTATTTCTGATAACCTCATTATTTCCATTATTGCCAATCACTAAAATTTCAGTTTTCTCTTTATTTAGCTTGAGAAAATTACTATTCATCCATTCAGAAATACCAGTAAGACATTGTGTTAGTGAATCATGAGAGTCGGGGTCATCAGGTGCCCTGCTGTTCTTTCTTATATTCTGTAAGTGCCTTGAGCATTGGAAAGGCGCTATATAAATAAAATGTATTATTACACTGCAAAAAGTATAACCTCCATTCAACTTAAAATAATGAAGGTAATGATTCACACTTAATATTTTGAAACTGAACCAATATAATTCTTTTTATCTTATTGAACCCACAATTTTTAAGTTGAGGCAAATTATTTAGAGTGATTGGGTGCAATATACTTGTTTTATACTGAAGTTAATCTATTTTTTAAGTGGTTACAATTTAAAATGGTTTATTGGTCGTAACCTGTTTTTATGCTATTAGAATTATTATGAACATAATACATTCCAATGCTGTTCTTTTTACATTTATATAAAAATCTACTGCAAATACACAAGCATTTTGCAGTGTAAATCTTAAATATGCAGCAAAAAATTCTTAAACGTTTCTAGAGCTTTCTTGAAAGTGTGTTTTATTACGAGTTCTTATACTTAAAATGAACAGTTGAGAAACAGGGTTACTTACCAGAAATCCTCCGTTATAAAAGTCCATCCATCCATCCCTTATCCAACCCGCTATATCCTAACTACAGGGTCACGGGGGTCTGCTGGAGCCAATCCCAGCCAACACACACACACACACACACACACACACACATATATATATATATATATATATATATATATATATATATATATATATATATATATATATATATATATATATATATACACACATGCATAACTTAATAACCTTTATGGCACAATAACAATTCAATACATTTATGGTCACTACAGTATTTGGACTTAATAATCTTCATGTGGGAAAAGGCTGACTCGCATAAATAAGTAGAGCCAAATAATGCAGCCAAGAAGCTTTTGAATTCACCTGAGTAAAAAATGACGGCTGTCCGATTAACTGCGATTTTAGTTCCCTCTCCTTTCTCTTTGTCAGATCGCTTTTCGGAAGGAAGTTAGTTTCGTAGTTTTTATGAACAGTTCGAAAGTGCCTTTCCACATTTTCCTTCTTTGGAATAGCAAGGATAGATTGACAGATCAGACACACGCACTTCGATTGTGACATTGTGAGAAAAAAAAATCCCCATCCAATTCTACATCCAGCCCATACCCTCCCCAGACATTTTCTTTTAAATTCCTTCTTTAGTCGATATAAATTGGAAGGCTAACTAGATCACAGCCGGAGTTTTGCAGTAGCTCGCGTTTGATCGTGCGTGCTTGAGATGACCAGTGTGTTAGAAGAAAGGAGATCTCAGACTGGGCGCCCTGTATGTCAATCAAGTGGCAAATGCAATAGGGAGGATATATGATAGACTAACCTTTAAAAAAAAAATGTTTTTGAATGCAATCGACGCATTGGGCACCCCTGAACTAGATACATGTACTTATATAACAGCATGAACTGCTTGTAGATAAGGTTAGTCTTTTATTGGTGTCAACATACTGCAGTAGTTTTATTAAAAATAAGTGTTGGTCGTTCTAAAACCGTTCACATGCGAGACGCCTGTGCACTGTGTCATCCTGGGAAGCCCGGGATTCCCAGGAATGACATGCAGGATTCCCGAATTCCCGAGATTGGATTCCCTAATCCTAACACAGGGTCACGGGGGTCTGCTGGAGCCAATCTCAGCCAGCACAGGGCACAAGGCAGGAAACAAATTTATATTTCTGGTAAACACTGTGAATTAGGGCGGCTTACGTTAATTTTGACTTTTTCCTTTCTGTTTGCTGACTTTCCATCCATCCATCATCCAACCCGCTATACCCTAACTACAGGGTCACGGGGGTCTGCCGGAGCCAATACCAGCCAACACAGGGCGCAAGGCAGGAAACAAACCCTGGGCAGGGTGCCAGCCCACCACAGGGCACACACACCCACACTAGGGACAATTTAGGATCACCAATGCACCTAACCTGCATGTCTTTGGACTGTGGGAGGAAACCCACTCAGACACGGGGAGAACATGCAAACTCCTGCAGCGAGGACCCGGGAAGTGAACCCAGGTCTCCTAACTGCCAGGCAGCAGCACTAAAAATATTGTGATTCCTATATTTCTATACAAATGACTAATAAACAGAAGTGCAGTACGCACAGCTAATCAGCAGCTCTAGTCAAGGTATGCCAGAAAAAGGAGAAAGTAGTAAATGCACTTCCCCTTAACCCTTTAAACTCAGTCACATTGTTTTGGACCCGCTGGCAGAACCGAACAATTATGCAAAGTTTTTAAAAAACTGCATAAAATCATTCATTTCCCCATTGCTCTTATTAAAGTGCAGTGTTTTGCCGTTTAAATGCCATGTTGCATACCCCAGTACCATGTTGTAAAGTTTTTCTCCTTCTTCCCTTTTTTCAAAGATGGCGGTATCACAGCTACACCTGACCCCAGCCCTCCCCATGCGGCTTTCTTGATTGTCCTTATTCAACCGCACACAATTTGATGGGCGAACTATCATCTACTAAATGAGAGGGGTGTTTCATCTTTCACACCGCCATCCACTCCCTGTGATTACTACTTCAATCAATCAATCAATCAATCAATCAACATTTATTTATATAGCACATATTCATACAAAAAAAATGTAGCTCAAAGTGCTTTACAAAATGAATAGAAAAATAGAAGACACAATAAAAATAAATAAACATAAGTCAACATTAATTAACATAGAATAAGAGTAAGGTCCGATGGCCAGGGTGGACAGAAAAAACAAAAAAAAACTCCAAAAGCTGGAGAAAAAAATAAAATCTGTAGGGGTTCCAGACCAAGAGACCGCCCAGTCCCCTCTGGGCATTCTACCTAACATAAATCATCATATTTTCATGGAAGGACCTGATGATGATGGTCACGTAGACTTCTGGCTTTCAGTCCATCATTGTTGGAGCATCATGATGCTTTGAGTAGGTGGTGGTGGCGCAGGCCGCCACCACAAAGAAACCGGAAAAAGAAACAGAAGAGAGAGTAGGGTCAGTATGGATTTTAGAGCCACCATGAATAGTTATTATGAAGAATTGAACATACAGAGTATCAGGATTATGTTAAAGTGAAGTTATAAAAGGCCATGTTAAAGTAATGTGTTTTCAGCAGTGTTTTAAATTGCTCCACTGTATTTGCCTGGCGAATTCCTATTGGCAGGCTATTCCAGATTTTAGGTGCATAGCAGCAGAAGGCCGCCTCACCACTTCTTTTAAGTTTAGCTTTTGGAATTATAAGGAGACACTCATTTGAAGATCTAAGGTTACGATTTGGAATATAACGTGTCAGGCATTCCGATATATAAGATGGAGCGAGATTATTTAAGGCTTTATAAACCATAAGCAGTATTTTAAAGTCAATCCTGAATGACACAGGCAACCAGTGTAGTGACATCAAAACTGGAGAAATGTGTTCGGATTTTCTTTTCCCAGTTAGGATTCTAGCAGCTGCATTCTGCACTCGTTGCAAATGATTTATGTCTTTTTTGGGTAGTCCTGAGAGGAGTGCGTTACAGTAATCTAGTCTACTGAAAACAAAAGCGTGAATTAATTTCTCAGCATCTTTCAATGATATAAGAGGTCTAACTTTAGCTATGTTTCTTAAATGAAAAAATGCTGTCCTAGTGGTCTGATGAATATGCGATTTAAAATTCAGATTACAGTCAACGGTTACCCCTAAATTTTTTACTTCCGTCTTAACTTTTAATCCTAGTGCATTAAGTTTATTTCTGATAACCTCGCTGAATCCATTATTGCCAATTACCAAAATTTCAGTTTTCTCTTTATTTAGTTTGAGAAAATTACTATTCATCCATTCAGAAATACCAGTAAGACATTGTGTTAGTGTATGAAAGAGTCGGAGTCATCAGGTGCTATTGATAAGTACAGCTGTGTGTCATCAGCATAGCTGTGGTAGCTCACGTTGTAACCTGAGATAATCTGACCTAACGGAAGCATGTAGATTGAGAATAACAGCGGACCCAGGATAGAGCCTTGTGGAACACCATATCGGATATCATGTGTCTTTGAGATTTGATTACCACAACTCACAAAGAATTTTCTCCCTGCCAGGTAGGATTCAAACCAATTTAAGACACTGCCAGAGAGGCCCACCCATTGACTAAGGCGATTTCTAAGAATATTATGATCAATGGTGTCAAATGCAGCACTCAGATCTAAGAGGATGAGAACAGATAAATGGCCTCTGTCTGCATTTACCCGCAAGTCATTTACTACTTTAACAAGTGCAGTTTCTGTACTGTGATTTGTTCTGAAGCCTGACTGAAAAGTATCAAGAATAGCATGTTTATTTAGGTGGTCATTTAACTGCATAATGACTGCCTTCTCTAAAATTTTACTTAAGAAGGGCAGGTTAGAAATGGGTCTAAAATTTTCAAAGGCAGAGGGGTCAAGATTATGTTTCTTAAGAAGGGGTTTAACTACAGCAGTCTTAAGACAGTCTGGAAAGACCCCCGTATCTAATGACGAATTTACTTTCTGTATTTCAGAATTATTTTTCTTTTTGAGTTAAGGATAATGAAGTTACAGCCAGTGGGGTGGCACGGTGGTGCAGTGGTAGCGCTGCTGCTTCACAGTTAGGAGACCTGGGTTCGTTTCCTGGGTCCCCCCTGCATGGAGTTTGCATGTTCTCCCCGTGTCTGCGTGGGTTTCCTCCCACAGTCCAAAGACATGCAGGTTAGGTGCATTGGCAATTTTAAATTGTCCCTAGTGTGTGCCCTGCAGTGGGCTGGCACCCTGCCCAGGGTTTGTTTCCTGCCTTGCACCCTGTGTTGGCTTGGATTGGCTCCAGCAGACCCCCCATGACCCTGTAGTTAGGATATAGCGGGTTGGATAATGGATGGATGGAAGTTACAGCCAGTTAAATCAAAGTGGCAGAAAATGGACATAAATACAGGCCGAGTCTAATGGGTTAATTTCCACTGGTGTCCTCGACTACGTGGTTCACCCCTAAGATAATAAAGAATTCTGCTTTATCAATGTTGATTTTGTTTGATTTATGATGATCTACTTCATCAGTGTCTTTGAGAAATTTGAAAACTAGGATTAGCTCCCGACGCACAATCCTTTGCCCGAGACTAAGCAGGGTTAAATTCTCAAGACAATCGTCCTTAAGTCCTGGGAAGAAACCTGCATAACGAGATAAATACATTTAGGGAAAAGCAGGAGTGCTTTCAGACTACCTGCCTCATGGAATGCTTATAAGTAAGACAATTAATTTATTGGATTTTACATCTCTTACCTTGGGCCCTGCACTGTAAAAAATCAAAATTAAAAAGCATTTATGACTGGACGTGTTTCTTTTGTTTCTTTAGGTCTCGTCAGAATGGCGGAAAAGTGAGACACAAACGTCAAGCCCTGCAAGATATGGCTCGACCGCTCAAGCAATGGCTGTACAAGCACAGAGATAACCCTTATCCAACAAAGACGGAAAAAATTTTGCTCGCGCTTGGATCTCAGATGACATTAGTGCAGGTAGGACACACTGGATGGAGCACAACTGGGGAATATGGAAATATTAATTCAGCCAGTGGGGAAATCCAAAGTGTGCCACACTGTTTGTGTGCCATACTGTTGGAAAACATACTGAAATGCTTATTAGCATTGCAAAATGTACTGCTGCCACTAATTTTCTGTTCTCCATGTTGATGCTTGTGCTTTCATTTTTGTCTTAATTTAACACAAATGCAGGTTTTTATTTAAAGTGTGCCGTTCCAACATTTGCTTGTTTGAAAGAAAATGCTTAGATAGATACAAACATATGGTGAGGATATTTATTTTGATATTGTTAGTTCTCATTGTTACTGATGCAGTGTTTGGGATACACATTTAAGGCTTTTATATGGTTATGACTTGTGCTAACCATCTAAGGTGGGTTGAAATCTAAATAATCAATGCAAACGTCTGCGTTCACGATTGCAGTAAACAATCTACTAGAATGTATGCTGTAATGCAAGTAGTAATAAAATGCACTGCATTTGTCTTTCCAACAGATGGTGCATCACACATTTGTGGTAATAAAATGCATTACTACAAATATTTGTGATGTGCCATCTGTTGGAATAACAAACGCAATGCATACATCTCAGTATTCATGAAAGCAGTGTTAATATTTGTGATGTGCCATCTGTTGGAATAACAATAGCAATGCATATATCTCAGTTGAAAGCAGTGTTAATGTTTGTGATGTGCCATCTGTTGGAATAACAAACGCAATGCATATATCTCAGTATTCGTGAAAGCAGTGTTAATATTTGTGATGTGCCATCTGTTGGAATAACAAACGCAATGCATACATCTCAGTAATCGTGAAAGCAGTGTTAATATTTGTGATGTGCCATCTGTTGGAATAACAAACGCAATGCATACATTTCAGTGTTCGTGAAAGCAGTGTTAATGTTTGTGATGTGCCATCTGTTGGATTGACAAACCTGCTGGATCAGAGCAAGTGAAACATCCGAACAGACTGGAGCCAAACTAGCAAACTAAATAACCAGACATTTAACATGACTTCCCTGAGCAATGCCACATTCTGCTTCTATCCACTGTAATATAAAAAGAAGTATCATGGGCCTTTGAAGTGGGATGTTGGGTGAGGTTTGATCGAGTCTGGAAGTGCAGCACAACAGAGGAATTGAGTTTGAAAGGACAGTTGCCCACCTGGGAATTTTTAAACTTGTTTTACAGGATTCTTATTTATTTGTATTTAATATCCTCTCCAGCCACCATGAAAACAAGTATGTTCCAGTGTGGTGCTGAGGTGTCACCCACTGCACTCGGGTCCCAATCCAAGTATTTTGTCATGTGGTGGGTGCGGCATCGCGCGATCATTGCATGCTCCTAACCTTAACACTGTTTTTTGTGGATTATTTATTTATTACGGATTGAGTGCTGCACTTTATTTTGAACGCTGTTTGGTTTGCCTCTTTAAATAAAAGCCCATACCCCTTGCTATGTGTGTTGTGTCCTCATCTTCCAGGCTCATTCCTTGGTTACGTTACAGACGGTGGCAGGTTCAAGAGGCTCCCTAGAGCAACTGGAAACGTGGAGCCAACTTACGCCATCAACTGGGTACAGGACTTGAACCTAGAACAATGTACTTTAATTAGTGTATAGCAAAGTTTCCTAACTATGGGATGGGGCGCATGATGTCTGAACTTGGTTTATGCTGAGTCGTGAATCACAATAGTACTGAATGAGAAAGGATCACAAGTGGTTTTCAGTAAGCCTTCTGAAGCGCTGAGCTTGCAAGGGTAAAACAATTCCCTCATATAATTATGTTGGTGATTGTCTGAGGGGTACCCCCCCCACCCCATAAGATGATGATCAGCAGTAACAGTGCTGTCTTAACAGCATCATAGGCTCTCGGGCAACGTAGAGCACTGGGGCCCCTGTTTTGAAAGCAAAACAGAAACATACATAGGCATCAGAAAAAACGTGGGCCTCTATGCTCGTGGGGCCCCCAGGCAACTGCCAAAGGTGCCCATGCATTAAGACGGCCCTGAGCCGTAATTCTCCAATGGGGAAGGATGACAATCGGTAGTAATTTTCCAACAGGGAAGTTTGACAATTGGTAGCGATTCTCTAACGAGGAAAAATTGACAATAGGCAGCAATTCTCTACTATCTACTATCAACTATCGGCGGCAGTTCCACAAGAGGGATGGATCCCGTAGATGATGGTCCGAGGTGATGCAAAGACACGCAAAGGGCAAAATTGGGTTGTGAGGGAAAACATGTTTAAGAACCACTGGTGTATAGCATACTGGGCATAGAAGTGGAAATGCTTTTTATAAATGTTTGATGCATTGAACTGAAATTCAATATGACAGGACAGTAATAGTAATAGATCAATTGGGTGCAAATCACTTAGAACTGACGCGCATATATATTGTTACAACCAGTAATGGCGCACTGCAAGATAACGTGCAGTGAATCCACTTGACTTGAGCATTCCTGGTTTTCCTCCTCTTTCTCTTTCTCTGTACGTTTAGCATTCGTTTGCTCAGCGGTTGATGCGCTTGCTGCTTCCTGAGCAGCTCTTCTTTTCTCCACCCTAGCGACCCGCTGCATCTCTTCTTTCGTCGGCATCTTTTTGAATTAAAACTGATTAAGTCAGTGTTTGTGTTGCAATTACTTAGTACGTTTTCCTTAACTTTTCACTTAAGCTGGCACATAAGTCTTCAATCTGCCTCAAGAATGACTTAAGATATGAAGAGGTAAGGGAAATGACGGCGAAGGTGGTAGGGAATGAGAACAGCGCCCATACACATGCACCACATGGCCGCCCCGCTGCCGAGAGTTGATTCTTCAATAAAATCAAAATATGAATTACCTTGGAGGCCAATCATCACCCCGAAAGCGGACAGTAGACGTCATGTAGTATATGTGTACCAAATTTCAGGTCAATAGGTCAAATTAGGGGGCGGCACAGTGGCGCAGTGGTAGCGCTGCTGCCTCGGAGTAAGGAGCGCTTCCTCGGTCCTCCCTGCATGGAGTTTGCACGTTCTCCCCATGTCTGCGTAGGTTTCCTCCGGGTACTCCAGTTTCCTCCCACAGTCCAAAAACACGCAGGTTAGGTGCATTGGTGATTCTAAATTGTCCCTGGTGTGTTCTTGGTGTATGGGTGTGTGTGACCTGCAGTGGGCTGGCACCCTGCCCATGGTTTGTTTCCTGCCTTGTGCCCTGTGTTGGCTGGGATTGGCTCCAGCAGACCCCCGTGACCCTGTAGTTAGGATATAGAGGGTTGAATAATGGATAAGTGGCTGGATAGGTCAAACAGTTTGCGAGCTACAGGCGATTTAAAATCCTGGATAGACAAACGGACAGCCACAGTAGCGTATTATATAGGAAGATTAGCCGATCTTGAAGGTGTTTTGCAATTAAATTTTAATCTGGGGTCAACGTTCTGCTCTCAGTTCAAGAAGCTACTCTTACCATTTTCCCAGAAGCCTTCTGTAGAATAAAAGTATTATCTTTTTCTGTTTTTTCTTTCCTCCTTGGAGCTGGCTACTGCAAAAATTGCAAACATCAGTTTTTTTGGCAACTGGCTTAAAGAGTTAAGACTTATCACAAGCATGTGGCGAGTATAATTCAGATTCCCCTTGGGGTCCATAACTGCAGATTTATTCATCCACGGCCAGGATTTATCATTGTCTGTAAAAATTGTAAGCATGTTTGGTGGTGAGGGTGAAAGTTCAGATTCTGACCTCAGATACAAAATTTAGAAAGTTTGGATTAAATCTGCTGCTGTAGAAACCCATTAGTGTAACGTCCTGATGAAGGCTGCAATGAAAGATGTCCAGTGTGCAGCTCCATTCTGAATCTTGACTCTTTCACTGAGGCCGGGGATGAAAGTGGGTGAACCCAACCCGCTATAAATAAATGCTATGTTCAGTCAGGCTTCATTTCATATTAACCATGAGTGCCTGCACCAGTGGGAGCTCAGCTGCTGTGTTTTCATTCTAACAGGGCAAATAGGATCCATCTATTCTGGGATTTATTGGAAAGAGAATTAAATATGCCAAAAATAAACTCTTTTTCTTCTTTCCAATTTTTTTTTTTGGTATCTTTTAGATTTTTATTTTGCAAACTGCTGGTTTAGCTTGCCACAAGTCTACAGCTCTTCATGAGGAATTCCAAGATGTTGAAGTAATGGCTATGATATTTTTAGTTACAGGTGTGCTTAAAATATACAAAAAAAAAAAAGAAGTTTCAAAATGGAAAGAATACAGCATGTGGCCGACAAGCAAACGCCTTTGTGGAAGAAAATCTGGGCAATTTTGCCAAAATGTGTTGAGCTGGAGGTGGACCCTTCGAAGAACAAATACTGTAATGTGGGCAGATTGTTTGCCATGCTTTTTAAGGGAAAGCAAGCATGACAGACCATTTGAAATGTTTTTAATATCATTTCCTACTTTAAATAGTGGGCCTTGTGACTGACGGTAAGGACAGATTAGCATCCTGTCCCGGGATGAATCCCATCCTCTTACTTGGCAGGCAGACCAGGATCAGGGATGGACACAGGGAGACACTGCCACTGGGTGGCAGCATTTCTGGGTCAGTAGGTCTATTCATAGTGCCTGCAGTGCATACTGGGAGTTGCAGTCCTCTGGATCAACCCACGCAGTTCTGAAGGGTTCATCCACCTGAAGCTAAGCATGTTTGGGGTAGGCCAGTACTTGGATGGGACACCATCAAGGAAAAGCTTGGGTTGCGGTAGGAAGTGTTGTTGGTGTGGCCAGCAGAGGGCACTCACCCTGTGGTCTGAATATGGAACTCAATGCCCCAGTGCAGTGACGGGGGCACTATGTTGTAAAAATGGTGCCGTCCTTTGGATGAGATGTAAAACCGAAGCCCTGATTTTCTGTAGTCATTAAAGATCCCTTGGTATTCTGTGTAAAGAGTAGAGTGTATCACGATGTCCGGGCTAAACTGCCCCCACGACCTGGTTTTTGTGACCCCCTAATCATCTCCTGTCTCTAATTGGCTATCGCTGCCTCACTCGATAGCTCATGTGTGGTGAGCGTACTGGTGCACAAATGGCTGCTGCCACATCATCCGGGTGGATTATTGCACCAGTCACTATGTAAAGTGCTTTGACTGATGAAGACAAGTGCTACATTATATAAATGTAAAGAATTATCATTATTATTATTATTATTATTATTATTATTGCTGGATTCCATGGGTGCCGCCAGGGGGAACTGCAGGGAAGGCCTGTCATTATTTTTCGTGGCTCCAGCCAAACCCAGGAGTGCTTCCTCCTTGTAATGTCCTAACACCGAAAGTATTCCTATGTCCGAAATAAAAGGGGCCATCTCTATTTAGGTGGGGAGTCAGAGGTGGACAAAACTCGTCTGTGGAGGAAAAGAAACGAATAATAGTCAGACAGTGGAGTGTGAAGAGTGATGCCCCTCTCAGTGGCCACTACTTTCCGAAAGTATTCACACCCCTTTTCTTCCTCATATGTTGTTATTTAGCAGACTTTTGCTAAAATCATTTAAATTCATTTCTTCCCTAATCAAGAATGTCCCAGAAAGACAAGGCAAAAACTGAATTTTAGAAATTTTGCATAGTTATTAAAATATTAAAAATAAAAATCAGGAGTGGTCTCCCCTGGACTTTCTCACATACTCAGATATGAGGATGGATATTTGAGGAGTAAACCATCACAGTGTAAAGTCACAAGTAGACTGCAGAGCTTCCCGTGTACATATACAAAGTACAGCGACGGCAAAAGTGCGACATGCATTCTTTCTCCGATGTAGAACCGTCGTCATCATCTGAGTTCACCTCTGCTATAGCGCGTCTTTATGTGAAAACAGCAGTGTCAGATTGGGGGGAGCGCGAACCTAACTGGGATAATAAAACTGAATTAAAAAAACAACACTAACCTTTACAAGTACAGGTAGTTCCCAGGTTACGAACATCCGACCTACGACTTACGAATGGGACAACAGCTGCAACGCATGCGCCTCAGATCTGCCGCTCCGTCATCTTCGGCCTGGGGACGCTGCAATTGGTGGCTGGAGGGGGCTGATTTTGCTGCCCGCGCAGTGTAGTGTACCTCGGGTGGCTCCCGGCGGCAAGCGGTTTCACTGCCCTCCCAGCACACACGGCTGCCCCGTTCATTCTCGGTGGTCGGCTGGTAATGCTGCAAGCGGTGACCCTGTTGTGGCTGAACGGAGGCCATTGAGGGTGAACGGGGTGGCGGGGTTGCATTGTAGTGTGCATCGGATGGCTGCCTATTGAATGGGGGCGATTCACTGCCCGCCTTTGGCCGCACCGTGTTCGATCTCGGTGGGAGGATGCTGCAGGTGGCATACTGTAGTGGAGGTGACTGTGAGGTGGGCTGGTGATGAACCGCCCCTCGATGCCCCCTTTCATTCTCAATAGCAAGCCTGCTTGTACTGTTATGCACAAGTTGTCTCTTGTGAGTACATCAGACGTGTTGACGATGGGTGCCTTCCTGCTGTGAGAGCATACAGTGCTGTGCAGAAGAGCTCATCTTAACCTTTTGTCTTCACCCTTCAACAATGTCTCTGAAATACAAATCTGATGCAACTGCTGGTGATACAGTAAAGAAGAGAAAAACCATCACCATTGAAAATAAAGTAGAAATAATACAAAGGTCAGAGAGAGGTGAAACTCCATCATTCATTGGCAGAGCACTTGGTTACAGTCGGTCAACAATAGTATTTATTAAAATAATGTACCTGTTCTGACTTACATACAAATTCAACTTAAGTACAAACATACAGTCCCTATCTCGTACGTAACCCCGGGACTGTCTGTATCATAAATTTACACCGGCTTTTACAGACTCAAATCAAATGTATGTCTTTATTCTAAAATAGTAAGAATAAGAGCAGTTCACTTCTCAAAATGGAGTCGTCTGGGGTCAAACCCATGAAGTTTTGATTACCAGTCAACAGTTGTTACCGTTGTGCCGCTGAAGCGGTCGTATCAAAGAGCTGTCACAATGTCGCACCCTAACGCGGGTTCTTTTTCTGCAGTTATATTCTTGAATAGAAGCGCACTTCTTCTGTTATATTTGTACCTTTTGTGAAAGTGTTTATTTGATATTTGGACTTCAGGCTTCACACATTACACACTTCATGTCTACATTTTGACAATTATTACCAAAACATGACAAATGTTTCTGTTTTAATGATGTATTTCCATAGATTGTTGTAGACACAAAACACACATGAAATGCATGAGTTCCAAATAACGATATAGTATTTATGAAAGGTGCCATTTTGCTTGACTTCTCACTCTAAACAACTCTAAGCAACTGACACGCAGGGAAACTGTGCGGTGGTGGGGGGGGGTGTGATAGCAGGCTGCTTGCTGCTTATCGACACATTTACAGGACAAAAGACGCTGACGGAGAGGTGCAAAGGGATTTAAGGTGGGACAGATCTACGAGTTTTTTCATAGGCTTTGGTAATTCTAGTGTTAAGAGAATATCTGGACTCAAACTCATCAAGACCTAAGTAACACTTTATTTTAAATATCAAACAAAGTTGAATTCAATTGTTCTCTCGTTCGCTAGCTAAGCGGAGTTAAGGCACACTCCCTGAAGTGAGTGATGAAGGCCCCTCCACTCGCTCCGTTGCGTGGATCTTAAATCGTTACTGCAAGCGAACTCTGATACATAGCGAAATGAAAGAAGACGCAAAATCAACCGGAATGTTCAAGCAAATTATAGAAAAAAACCCGATCTACATCTGTTAAGTAGTTCTCTCGTGAAAAGCAGACAGACAGACAGACATTGGATTTTATATCTTATATATTAGTAAACCTTCAAACCGTCTCAACAGCATTCTCAGCATTTCTGGAGCTTCGTAGAGCCAGATAACTAGAAGAATCTTCACCAAGCAGCTCTGAAAATGTCTGCTTTGTTTGGGTCTCCATACCTCTGTGAGTCTGACATGAATATCATGAAATGAAGTTCAGAACAAGACGGACAGATGAACATTGAAATGACTCCTTAAGAGTGAACCTGAGTGGCTCCACTCCACCAGACACCTCAGTGCCAGTCATCTGACTAACTAAAAAACACATCACACCTGCAGCTGGACATGTGAATAAAGTGAAACAGTGACATGGAACAAAATGACAAATGAATACGTCATATCTGTTGTGCCAGACGTCTGGGATGCCTGGACGGTCCACGAGAGGGACGATACCTCCCCTAGGCCATGAGAGGGCAGCCGCCCGGGTCTGCTTGGGGGCCACTGGAACTGAGGTGGGAAGCTCATCCCTATGGGAGGACGTGGCCACTGCCAGGGGGTGCCTGGACAGTTATGGAACCCTGGATGGCAGCACTTCCACCACACCAGGAAGTGCTGCTGGAAGAAGTCCCAGGGACACCCAGGGAATAACTGTACGTTATTCATTGAAATTTTTATCTGCTCAGAACAAAAAATAAATTAAATAAAAAATAAATTAATTAAGTTAAAAAATAAATTAATAAACGCAGTACAATCTAAAGTTAGGGTGACTCCCAAGGTGCGGTGTTCCCTTATTTGTCACTTTCTGTGCCTCTCCCTCCCTCTCGGTGTCTTTAAAAGTATCTTACTGTTAGTCTTGTGTCATTTCTCACTTATCTGCCCTGTGGTGGTCATCTTTTTGCAGTCAGAAATCCCCTTATGAGACTGGAAACTGTAAATAGGTACAGGTTTCACCCCTTCTTGCATTTCCTTGAAATTAGCCTGGGACTGAGGATCTCCTATTGCATATTACTTCACGAAGAGTATCACTTTTAAGGTTCAAATGTTTCACTCTTTATTTTTCTTCTCATAGGTGTCCAACTGGTTCGCAAATGCCAGGAGACGGCTTAAGAACACTGTGAGACAACCCGATTTAAGCTGGGCCTTACGGATTAAACTGTATAATAAATACGTCCAAGGGAATGCCGAGCGCCTCAGCGTGAGCAGCAATGACACCTGTTCAGAAGGTACTGCCATTTCATTTTTATCTTAGACAGTTTGTGATACCTGCATAGTTTTTTTTATTTTTATGAAAGTTAGAATGAACCTGGTGACATAATTCACTGTAAAGAAAAATATGCTTTTCTATATTCGAACAAACTTTCAAGTATCATACAAGAGCTGCAAGAAATTAACATTGTGAATTAGTAGCATAGCTTAAACTGCCAACCCCATTCTGCCTTGGACAAACCACACTTACCAATTTCTCTACATCTTGGCTTTAAGATAATATGACTTCATCTGTCATGAGCAGGGAGCCCCAAGGACTAAAGAGTTCCAGTAACGCCCACTAGAGGGGGATATCGCTGTCAAACCCTGGCTAGTAACAGGGGCAAGCACCAAATCAAACTCCCAAGTGCATTCGAAGTGAACTGCTAGGAACTGTGGGAGACTTAGGGTAAGGGGGGGCAGTTCCTGGTTGTGATTGGCAGGTGGCCCTGACTCTTGAGGGACCACCCACAAAACACAAGGAGCATAACAAAGGCAACGGCAATACAGCAAAATCAAAAATAAGGAGCAGTACAAATAATGAACAAAAGTAAAAATGAACATAAAGGACAAGAAACAAGGACTTGATTAATCAAAATCACGTCAGACCACCTCAAGGCAAAGTTTTGCTAGTCGGTCACATTGCACTGATGAAAAAAAACACTTTACTGATGCTTTGTAAGTTTTACAAAGACACAAAGAAACCTTTAAGGTCTTGTTATATAACAGTAAATAAGTAATAGACACATTTTTTGCAGTACCTAAGCTAAAGTGTTACCCAAGCATTTGTAGAAATAAAATGTATCACCACAAATGTTTGCCAGGCACCAACTGTTGGAATGAAAAATGTGCCTGTTATATGCCACTTGGTATGGGATTGTTATGAGATTTGTAAAAACATTATTAATGTTTGTGATGCGCCATCTGTTAAAATGACAAATGTGATGCATATGTGTCTGTTACATGCCATTTGGTATACAATTCAAAAAAGCAGTGTTAATGTTTGTGACGCACCATCTGTTGGAATAACAAATACAATACATATGACTCTCTCATATGTCATTTGTTACGGGGTTTGAAAAATCAGTGTTAACGTTTGTGATGAGTGTAGTGCATATGTGTCTGTTATGTGCCATTTGATATGAAATTTGAAAAAGCAGTGTTAATGTTTGTGATAAGCCATCTGTTAAAATGGAAAATGCAATGCATTTGTGTCTGTTATATGCTATTTCATATGAAATCTGAAAAATCCTGCGGTGGGCTGGCATCCTGCCCGGGGATTTGTTCCTGCCTTGCGCCCTGTGCTGTCTGGGATTGGCTCCAGCAAACCCCCGTGTTAGGATAGAGCAGGTTGGAAAATGACAGACAGACTGACTGATCTGAAAAAGAAATGTTAATATTTGTGATGAATGCAATGCATATGTGTCTGTTGTGTGCCATTTGATATGAAATTTGAAAAAGCAGTACAGTATTAATGTTTGTGATGCACCATCTGTTAAAATGACAAAAGGAATGCATATGTTTCTGTTATATGCCATTTGATATGGGATTCAAAAAAAGCAGTGTTAATGTTTGTGACGCGCCATCTGTTCAAAATGATGAACGCAATGCATTTATTACAACAAATATTTGTGGTGCACCATCTATTGGAAAGACAGAGACATGGCAACCGCACTGATTCACAGATACTTGTCCTTTTATTAAGGTGGATAAAATTACACATATACACTTTCAAATGCTGCATTGACCTTGACAGGTTTATTCCATTTGAGATTGAAGAGGTGTGTATGCAACACCTTGTATTAATACATAATGAAAATGAATAAATAATAAAAATATACTTTAGGAATTGTTTATTGTAATAATTGATCCATCTCTACATCCATCTTTGCATCCCAGTTAATCCAGTTCAAGGTGATGGTGGTAATGGTTCATGTTGAATAAAACACATCTCCTTAGGTATGATGATGATGATGTTTTAAATTCAACTCATTTTAATGTATACTTATTAAATAGCCTTCTATTTAAAAGCCCAATGTGATCTAGAATAATAGCAAATACAAAATAGTGTATGCAAAGACAAAGGTAATACTGAAGAGTAAACAGAAAAATACACAGAGTGGCCATAGAGTGAATTCAGAGCGCATTCAGACCCCTTCAGTTTGCCCCATTTTGCCGTATTGCAGCCTTGTGTTCCTTTCGATCACAACTACAATTTGATGAAGCAATCAGATTATTTTATGTGAAAACTCAACTAGCAGTTTCACCGTTTCTCTTTAACTTCTTTCAAGCTGAGTGCTGTTCATTTTGTTGTGTTGTAGATGTCGAACTTCCCACACGGAGCCAAGCCAACGTAAACGAGTTTAGTAAGCCCATATACCAGAGCGTTGTTAAAAATGAAGGCACGACAGTTGGCGCAGGACTGAGAACAGACACCTCTCTTGGCGAGGATTACGTATCTCCACCCAAATACAAGAGCAGTTTGCTTCACCGGTACCTCAATGACTCTCTACGTCATGTCATGGTTTCCAGCTCTGCATTTGTGGACTCAAGGAAGCGAAACCATTCAGGCTCTTTCAGCTCAAACGAATACGAGGAAGAAATACTGTCACCTTCGTCATCTGAGGCTGAGGCCCATTTTGTGTATAGATCTGGTAAGCAGTTCTTTATTTTATATTTTTCCATAAACGACGAGGAAGATCATTTGGGTTTTAGGCCTTTTTTTCTCGGCGTGCTATACCACAAACTGCAATAGTAAGGCTGGGTTTTTTGGTCCCATTTATGTTTCTCCCTGGAAATAATGGTACCCAGTCAGAGGTCAAAAGAGTAGTCCGTACTACTGGCTCACAGATTAACTACGCTGAGTTCAAATCACATTATGCCTCGCCCATGTCTGTGCTGCGTTGTCACATTCTCCCCTTGCCTGCTTGGGTGAGGCACGATTCCCCGAGATTGATCCAGCTTATACGACCCTCATTGTTGATGACCTGCGTGGCTGGACCAGGCAAAGGGGACGCCCACATAATACCAGGCTGCAGCAGATAGAGTGTCATTTTTGGAAGGTGGGGCTGGACCGCATATCCGCCTGGGGGGCTGCAAACCAGGATCCCGAGCTGTTTCATCGTGTGGTGGGGTGTGGCAATGCGCTGTACCAGTGCACGCTTCCCGACTTGACCTGCATGGGTTTGCTTCCAGGTACTCCTGGTTCATCTCCCATCCCCAAAGATGTACTGCTTAGGTTAACTGACCCCAGTGAGGGTGTGTGTGACCTGTTCATGGCTGGTTCCAGCTCCTGGACGTGGTGAAGCCAGGATAAGCTCTGGTCCTGTCCAAACCTGAGTTGAATTGAGTATGTGAGAGAACGTCATGTCGTGCAGATTATTTATACATAAAACACAAGACATCAGACAGGGAGAGTTTTTACACACGCGTGTTCCTTCTTCCTCGTTGCTGCATTTTATTCATTGTACTGCTGGCTGAATGCTCATTGGTTCTCACCTATCACATGTTAAGAGGCCACCCCCTCCGGCCAGAGAGAAAGCCAAACCAGTCACAGACTCGTTGGTCTGAGTCGTTGGGTATGTCACATTAGATGATCGACTTCACGGGAGCACACCAGCGATTGTCTCCGACTGGCTAAGACTGAAAAGCCGTCTAATGTGACATGATCATATCAGAACCAATACATAATGGTTCATCATCCAGCATAACTTATTATTCTGACAGGACATTGTGCTGTTAAAATGGCACCGTACTTTGGATGAGATGTAAAACCAAGGTCCTAATTCTCTGTGGTCATTAAAGATCCCTGGACATCCTTTGTAAAGAGTAGGGTGTATCTCAAAGCCCTGGCTAAATTACCCACGATGGCCTAGTCATCTCCAGTCTCTAAATTGGCTCTCCCTCTCTCACACCTTCACCACCTAATACAGTCATATGAAAAAGTTTGGGAACTCCTCTCAGCCTGCATAATAATTTACTTTCAACAAAAAAGATAACAGTGGTATGTCTCTCATTTCCTAGGAGTGCTGGGGTGTTTTCCGAACAAAGATTGTTAGTGAAGTAGTATTTAGTTGTATGAAATTAAATCAAATGTGAAAAACTGGCTGTGCAAAAATGTGGGTCCCCTTGTAAATTTGCTGATTTGAATGCCTGTCACTGCTCAATGCTGATTACTTGGTTGGATGAGCTCGTTAAGCCTTGAACTTCATAGACAGGGGTGTCCAATCATGAGAAAACGGATTTAAGGTGGTCAATTGCAAGTTGTGCTTCCCTTTGACTCTCCTCTGAAGAGTGACAGACAGCATGAGATCCTCAAAGCAACTCTCAAAAGATCTGAAAACAAAGATTGTTCAGTCTCATGGTTTAGGGAAGGCTACAAAAAGCCATCTCAGAGGTTTAAACTGTCACCTTCAACTGTAAGGAATGGAATCAGGAAATGGAAGGCCACAGGCACAGTTGCTGTTAAACCCAGCAGGTCTGGCAGGCCAAGAAAATTACAGGAGCGGCACATGCGCAGGATTGTGAGAATGGTGATAGACAACCCACAGATCACCTCCAAAGACCTGCAGGAACATCTCGCTGCAGATGGTGTATCTGTACATCGTTCTACAATTCAGTGCAATTAGCACAAAGAACATCTGTATGGCAGGGTGATGAGAAAGAAGCCCTTTCTGCACTCACGCCACAAACAGAGTCGCTTGTTGTATGCCAATGCTCATTTAGACAAGCCAGATTCATTTTGGAACAAAGTACTTTGGACCATTGAGACACAAATTGAGTTATTCGATCATAACAAAAAGCGCTTTGCATGGCGAAAGAAGAACACCGCATTCCAAGAAAAACACCTGCTACCTACTGTCAAATTTGGTGGAGGTTCCATCATGCTGTGGGGCTGTGTGGCTAGTTCAGGGACTGGGGCCCTTGTTAAAGTCGAGGGTCAGATGAATTCAACCCAATATCAACAAATTCTTCAGGATAATGTTCAAGCATCAGTCACAAAGTTGAAGTTACGCAGGGGTTGGATATTCCAACAAGACAATGACCCAAAACACAGTCTGAAATCTACAAAGGCATTCATGCAGAGGGAGAAGTACAATGTTCTGGAATGGCCGTCACAGTCCCCTGACTTGAATATCATCGAAAATCTATGGGATGATTTGAAGCAGGCTGTCCATGCTTGGCAGCCATCAAATTGAACTGAACTGGAGAGATTTTGTAATGAAGAATGGTCAGAAATACCACCATCCAGAATCCAGACACTCATCACAGGTTATATGAGGTGTCTAGAGGCTGTTAGATTTGCAAAAGGAGGCTCAACTAAGTATTGATGTCATATCTCTGTTGGGGCGCCCAAATTTATGCACCTGTCTAATTTTGTCATGATGCATATTGCATATTTTCTGTTAAGCCAATAAACTTAATGTCACTGCTGAAATACTACTGTCTCCATAAGGCATGTCGTATATTAAAAGGAAGTTGCTACTTTGAAAGCTCAGCCAATGATAAACGACAATCTAAAGAATTAAGAGGGGTTCCCAAACTTTTTCATATGACTGTAGCTAATGTATGATGCAATAATGGCTGCCGTCACATTATCCAGGTTGGTGCTACACGTTAGTGGTAGTTAAAGTGGCTCCCTTCTGTCTAAGGGCTTTGAGTAGTGAGAAAAGCGTTAAATTAATTAATTTGGCATAATCAGACCAGGGAATCTTGGTTTCAAAGTCGGAGTGTTTTAGGTGCCTCTGTGCAAATCCTAAGTGGGAATCCAAGTATCTTTTACTGAGGAAAGCCTTCTGTTTGGCCACTCTGCCATAAAGCCCAGATCAGTGGAGTGGTGCAGTGATGATTGTCATCCAGGAAGTTTCTCCCATCTTCACACAGCTTCTCTGGGTCTCAGCCAAAGTCACCATTGGGTTCTTGGTTGGTTCTCTTACCATGGCTCTTCTTCCTTGATTACCTAATCACTCTTTTAGAAAGAGTTGTGGTTGTTCCAAACTTCTTCCATTTAGGAATTATGGAGGCCACTGTTGTCTTGGGAACCTTCAGTGCTGCAGCATTGTTTTTGAAGGCTTGACTGCATCTTGACACAATCCTGTCTCTAAGCTCTGCAAGCAATTCCTTCGACTACATGGCTTGGTTTTTTTGGACCTTCTAGTGCAGGGGCGAGCAGAGTCGTTCCTGGAGGGCTGCAGGTTTTTTGTTCCAAACCAATTTCTCAAGTAACACATCTGCTTCATTTTAGTTGTCTTACTCGTTACGATTTTGAACCCTTATTGCTTATTTTAGTCTTAAACAGCTGTATTCTTATTATTAGCAATAAGATGCAAATGACAAAAGAAACCAGCAGTTCTCCATTTAGCTTGTTACCATTGATACCTGTGTGTATTTATCATGCACTATTGGGTTTAATTAAATACCTGGAAGGAAAGTGAAGAGAAAAAAGTGAAGGACTGAGAATTACTCCTCCGTTTTAGTCTTCAAATCATTTGGATAACATCCTTAGAAAGGGGAAGAAAATCAAGGATATGAGAATGAGCTGACATGGCAGAGTTAAAGCACGAACAAGCTATGAAATTAAATTATTGGCAAAGGTTGTTTTTTAAATAAGCAATCGCGTTAGAACAAAAACCTGCAGCCACTGCGGCCCTCCAGGACTCACTTTGCCCACCCCTGTTCTAGAGACAGGTGTTTGTGCCTTTCCTAAACAGTCCAAGCAATTGAACTGACCACAGGTGGACTCCAAACAAGTTGGAGAAACGTATCAGTGATGATCAACAGAACAGGATGCACATGCGTTGAATTTCAAGAGTCATAGCAAAGGGTATGAATACTTGTGCCAGTCTGAGATTTGGTTTTTTTTTTAACTAACTTATAATAATTTATAAAATCCTGTTTCGTTTTGTCAGTCTGAGGTACTTAATTTTAAATTTAATAAAACGATTTTAGCACAAGGCTGCAACACAATAAACTGTGAAAAAATGCATACTTTCTAAATTCAATGTGTTTTGCATTTAAAGACAGCAAATTAGGGGCTTAGGATAATAAAACTTTTATCATTTCTTTCTAAAACATAAGGTTGGAGTTAAAATCCCCAAATTCCTAAATGACCCTGAACCTGTCACCTAAACTTGCAGTGCTGTAATTGCAGAAATATGGCAGGAATTAAACCAGTGTCATTTATAAGAGGTTCTGCATTATAGCATTAGTTTCAAAAATAAATAAAAAAGGCAGTGAGATGACATGTGTTCTCTTCTCAGACATCTCCTACTGTGCTTTATAGTCTGATCTCTGGTAGTGACAAGACTGAGTTTCAGATGTAGCTAAATTTGAAACTCGACTATTGTAGACATCTTTCCATAGAGCCTTCCAGCAGTGGCAGTTCAAAAATGATGGCACAGAGAAAACATGGACTGCATTTTTAAAAGAGATGCTTAAAGGATTACGAAGTAGCTGGAATTGTGTTACAGTACGTGAAAGAATCTGTGTAAATAATCGAATTAGCTACTTAATGAAAGCGGCGTGTGTGTGTGTGCAGCTTGTGGTGTTTAATTGGCACGCTGAAGGTACAGCAAGTTATTTAACTAATTCGCTTTTCTGCTTTTTTATATAGCATGTATATTTTATATATATGTATGTGTATATACTGTATGTATATATATATATATATATATATATATATACATATATATATATATATATATATATATATATATATATATATACACAGTGTGTATATATATATCCATATACATTAGCCATGCCCCACGAGGAGGGCCCTGCCTGGCTCCCTGCTTCTGACGTCACGCTTCCTCCTCCCCTCAGCCCGCAGACTCTGTCTCAGATAGCGAACTATGATTATTAGCGCAATGAGAGAAGTCGCAAAATCAACCAGAATGTTCAAGCAAATTATTGAAAAACACGAGATCTAAATCCATTAAGCAGTTCTCACGTTAAAAGCAGACAGACAGACAGATGTTTGATTTCTATATATAGATAAATAGGAAAGGCACTATATAATAGATAGATAGATAGATAGATAGATAGATAGATAGATAGATAGATAGATAGATAGATAGATAGATAGACGTGAACGGCACTAGATAGATAGATAGGTTGATGTGAAAAGCACTAGATAGATAGATAGATAGATAGATAGATAGATAGATAGATAGATAGATAGATAGAGTTATCAATGGTTAGTAACCACAGAGACAAAATGTTGGGGTGCGAATCAGGTCACCCCATTTTCTCCACTGATGCACATAACAAAATAACATGTGGCAAATATAACATAAATTGCAATTTTTGTGAATAATTCCTCTTTTATAAAGATTCTGATAGGACTTGTCTCCGCTCAACCCAGAGTGTCATGGTACTTCCTCTTCTGAGACATATTTGGAGATATTTAAGACAGTCTTTTGCATTTTGTTCTCCAATTGCTGTTCCTAGGGTCAGGCTTCCCCGGGGTGAAACCTTTTTTTGGGGAAGTCAATTTATTTTTTTCTTGAAGGCCTCACCTTTTTTGCTATTTGTGTTCTGCAGCAATCATTACGAAAACATTAAATTACTGAAGCAAATTTACAATGTATTTTATTTTTGTAATACATTGTCATTGGCCGGGAGGTGGCTGGCAATCCCGTAATGGCTGTTCATGATTTTGTATGATTTTGAGTCCTCAAAGGCTGCGAGTGTTTATTTCCGTCGTTAGGTCAGTGTGGCTAGGGGCGTGGCCTCTAAGGTCAGGACCCAAGCGTAATCGTTGCAACGGGATGAAAGTGCAAATCCTTATCTGATCTGCAGATCTCAAATCTCTGAAGTTTATCTTTGTGCTCTTTTCTCACATGTACAGTATATTCGGTTTTGACACTCTTATTCTCTCAACCTCAATTATTGTCTCTTGTATTGGGCTTTGGTTTCATTTCACTTTATATCTTTTATTCTTTTTAGCTGTTTTGTTTTGTTTTGTTTTTTAATGGGCATCTCCTGTTTTTTTTTCTCAAAAGTTTATATGCCAGTTCATTGACAACACAATGGGAGAGACATCACTTATCCATGCGATTGCCTCCTTTTATCATTTTTTTCAATATTTTGTTATTTTTGCAATTTTTATTAATAAATCCTCTTTTTATAAAGATTCTGGTTGGATTTGTCTCTTTTCATGCAGAAGTTTCATGGCGCTACCTCTTGTGAGACATATTTGTAGATATTTAAGACTGTCTTTAGTATTTTGAACTTTAAAAGCCTGTGTCCCAATTTGAGGCCTAGACAGTCATGAAGCCTCCCATATTTCTATGGCCAGGCTCTCCTGGGGTGAGACCTTTTTTTGGGGCAGTACAGTTAGGATTCTGGCCTGTATGTTGTGGGTCTTTTTGAAGGCCTCAGCTTTCTGCCATCTGTGTTCTGTAGTAATCATTACAAAAGCATAATTATTGAGACAACTTTACAACGTATTTCATTTTTTGCAATACATCAACATTGGCTGGGAGATGTTCGGCAGTGCCCCACTTGTCATAACAGCAGAGACGCCACTACTCCATAGGTTCGCCCCATTTTTTGAAATATTTTTTATATTTTGTTATTTTTGCAATTTTTGTTAGTAAATCCTCTTTTATAAAGATTCCTGTGGGACTTATCTTTGTTCAAGCTGAAGTTTCATGGTATTCCCTCTTGTGAGACACATTTGGAAATATTAAAGACTACCTTTTGCATTTTCAACTTTAAAAGCCTGTTCTCCATTTTGAGGCCTACACAGGCCTAACACCCCCTAAGTTTCCTAGGATCAGGCTGCCCTGGGGTGATACTTATTTTTACACGGAATGCAGTTAGAATTCTGCTTTTTATTTTATGGGTCTTTTTTGAAGTCCTCACCTTCTTGTCATTTGTGTGCTACAGCAATCATTGCAAAATTATTAAGTTATCAAGACAAGTGTATGATCTATTTAATTTTTGCAGTATGTCACCATTAGCTGGGAGATGTTTGTCAGTGCCCCACTTGTCATAATGGCAGCGACACCACTGCTCAATAGGTTTGCCTCATTTTTTAACATACTTTTAATATTTTGTTATTTTTGTAATTTTTGTTAATAAAATCTCTTTTATAAATATTCTAACACCTTCCACGTTTCTAGCGTCAGAGTGCCCTGGGGTGAGACCTGTTTTTGGGGCAGTACAGTTAGGATTCTGGCCAGTATTTGTGGGTCTTGTGTGTTGATAGATAGATAGATAGATAGATAGATAGATAGATAGATAGATAGATAGATAGATAGATAGGAAAGGCATTATATAATTAATAGATAGATAGATAGATAGATAGATAGATAGATAGATAGATAGATAGATAGATAGATACTTTATTAATCCCAAGAGAAAATTCACAATCAATGTGGCAATCATTACAAAAACATATAATTATTGAGGCACATTCATGACCCATTTCATTTTTATAATATATCACCATTGGCTAGATAGATAGAGATGGTTGATAGTGTTCACACTTGCCATAAAGCAGAGACACCTCTAATCCATGGATCTGCCCTCCCTTGTATCAGTGGTCCCAGTAATTTTTGTTAATAAAATCTCTTTTATAAATATTTCCACACCTCCCATGTTTCTATGGTCAGAGTGCCCTGGGGTGAGACCTGTTTTTGGGGTAATACAGTTAGGATTCTGGCCAGTATTTTGTGGGTCTTTTTGAAGCCTCACCTTGTTGCCATTTGTGTATAGATAGATAGATAGATAGATAGATAGATAGATAGATAGATAGATAGATAGATAGATAGATAGATAGAAAAGGGGCACTCTATGATAAAAAGATAGATAGATAGATAGATAGATAGATAGATAGATAGATAGATAGATAGATAGATAGATAGATAGATAGATAGATAGATACTTTATTAATCCCAAGGGAAATTCACAATCATTGCAGCAATCATTACAAAAACATATAATTATTGAGGCACATTTATGACCCATTTCATTTTTATAATGTATCGCCATTGGCTGGGAGATGGTTGATAGTGTCACACTTGCCATAAAAGCAGAGACACCTCTGATCCATGGATCTGTCCTCCCTTGTATCAGTGGTCCCAGCTAGTATAACAGTACGGGGAAGGTTTTCTTGGCACACATTACAAACCAGGAACCAAATGACAGATAATGTAGAATCAGCTAAACTGCTACAAAGCGACTTGGACAACATTCAGGCTGTCAAGAATTGCATGGAGCAGGTGGAGATGTAAGACTTGAATACACAACGGGAGGTCTCAAACCTGAAAGTAAACCGTATGAAAAGGATCTAGCAATCATTATGAACTCATTACTATCAACATCCAATCCAGTACAGAAGACTCACAACAAGACCAAGAGGATGTTGGGTTATATACTGTAATGCAATGTGTGGCCAAACAAAGCACGCATGTCCTGCTTGAAGTTCACAACCATACTTCTGTGTTGTTTCTTGGTGTGTTGGTTTCCACTACATGCTTTGTCACTTTGTTGCTGGGTCGTGCTGGAAATGCCACGAATTGTCACCCATAATAAGCCTGTTACGTATTTGTTCATTCGCAGAAAGATAAGTCTCAACTTCAAGCTGTCACTGTTTCTGTTCATCCACCATGATTCGAAGCACACGGGTGACACCATGTGGCCATTTCAGGAATTAAACTGTCACACCTCGTACCTACAGTGCATATATCATTCCACCCAGGGTTGGTGCCTGCCTCGTAGCTAATGCTTTTTAGGACAGGTGTTGTTTTCTTGCAAACCGACAGATAAATTAGAAAAATGGATGCATGGATGGACCCATACACTTGTATGAACATAAGTAGATCAACAACCAAACAAGCAAGAAAAAAATATTGTGAGGTGTGAGTCCCTGTCTAGACCTGGGTTCATTTCCCGGGTCCTTCCTGTGTAGAGTTTGCATGTTCTCCCCGTGTCTGCGTGGGTTTCCTCCCACAGTTCAAAGACATGCAGGTTAGGTGGATTGGCGATTCTAAATTGGCCCTAGTGTGTGTTTGTGTGTTTCCTGCGGTGGGTTGGCGCCCTGCCCAGGATTGGTTCCTGCCCTGTGCCCTGTGTTGGCTGGGATTGGCTCCAGCAGACCTCTGTGACCCTGTGTTTGGGTTCAGCAGGTTGGAAAATGGATGGATGGATGGATTTTGTTTTCGTCCCAGGAACGTGTGGATTAAGTTATCTGGTTGACTCAAAATGTGATGTGAATAAGTGAGATGATCTGCCGTTTTGTCCGGGAGTGGTTCATGCTTAGCATTAGTGCTGTTGAAAACTTTCGGATTATAGAATGAAATTAAAAATAACTAACATATGTAATGAAAATATGCTATGAAGAGTTTGTGTTTGGGTTCAGGGTTTTTTTTTTTTTCCATTTTTTTAGAAATAGAATATCAATACAGCCGCACGGTGGTGCAGTGGTAGCGCTGCTGCCTCGCAGTTAGGAGACCCAGGTTTGCTTCCCGAGTCCTCCCTGCGTGGAGTTTGCATGTTCTCCCCGTGTCTGCGTGGGTTTCCTCCCACAGTCCAAAGACTTGCAGGTTAGGTGGATTGGCGATCTGAAATTGTCATGTGGGTGTGTGCACCCTGCGGTGGGCTGGCACCCTGCCCGCGGTTTGTTTCCTGCCTTGTGCCCTGTGTTGGCTGGGATTGGCTACAGCAGACCCCCATGACCCTATAGTTAGGATATAGCGGGTTGGATAATGGATGGATGGATTGGAATATCAATACAAGTCCTGAAGTCAGGAGAAAATATAGAAGTTGAAATGAATATTTTGAAATGTCAAGATCTTCAGTGACAGGGGAGACGTTGAAATGAAAATGAATTTTAAGCTTATGTTTTAGGAGTGTGTAGCTGCAAGGTTCCTAAAATTTGAGCAGAAAGAAATTTCTCACTCCAATTAAGAAAGTTTAGCGAAAATTTAAAAAGAAACAAGTCACAAAAATTCAGAAAAAAGTTATTACACACTCGGAATAAAAAGCAAAAAGGGAAAAAAGGTTTCTTAGATTTTTCTTGTTAAACTTCAGTTACTTTCAACACTTAAAAGTTGTGTTATTTCTCTACGGCAAACTTACATACGCTTCACTGAATACATTGAGTACGTTCTGTAAGTACGGTTTGAAACTGTTTACCCTCCGTGCCTTACCAGCTGCAAGGCAAATCATGAACTGGGACTAATATGTGGTCAGAGGGACAAGAAATAACTTGAATATTCTATTACTATTTAGATTGGGAGGGATATAATGGAGCCTCCCATAGACTATGCATTAATACGGCGGTTCTCAACCTGTGGGGCGCGGGAAGATGTGAAAAAAAGAAAACAAGAATCGAAAATATGAAAAATACATCTATTGAAACCAAAACAAATTAACTTAAACTACATTCTGATACTGTACTTGAAAAATAAATATAGAGTAAATGTCGATAAAAGTTAAGTAGGTATAATAAAACTTGTAGCGGTATAGCGGCAGCAAAAAATATAGGAATAAATTTTATTAGGGTTTCAAAAAAACGTTAGGGGGCGCGATTAAAACTCTTATGAATACTTAAAGGTTGAGAAACGCTGCATTAATATGTAGGCAAACATTTAACATAACTAAGAAAATACTTCTAGCAATTTACCATAACCTTACTAACTAACTAACAAATGACTCTTACAAAGTGTGTATTAGTAATCTTTTACGTATATCCACAGAGTAATAATTCTTCTTCTATAGCTTGTGGTAGATAGGGGGCGCTCTCGCTCCCTTCAACCCCTGTCCACGACTCCAGACACCAGGTAAAAGTCTTCAAATTGACTTTATTCTTCAGCCACAGTGTACAAAACACCCTCTCCTCCACAATACTCATAAACAAACACAATAATCACTAATAAACAATCCTCCAGCTCCCAGACGCGTTGCCACCCTTCCACCCAGCTCAGCTCGCCGTCTGGGAGCTCCCACAGTCCTTTTATATCTCCTGACCCGGAAGTGTTCCTAATCCCCAGTCCATGTGACTCTCAATCACTTCCAGGTCAGGTGCAAGTTCTTTTCTTCACCCCAGAAGTACATCATTCCTCTTGTCGACGTGTGCTTCCAGGGCGTAGGGAAAATATCCATTACTCCTCCCTGCAGCGTCCCCTAGTGGCCCCCATGGCATCCAGCAGGGCTGTGCATAAAAACTCCATTGTCCATGATGCCCTGCTGGTCTTCTGGGGACCTCCATGCTGCAAGGAGGGCTCCACCTGGCGGCTTGGGGGTATTGGCCAGGATAAACGGCCGGCCATCCTCCACAAGCTATTTCCATTTTTTATGGGGTTGCTATTTTTTTTTTTTTTGACTAGACTTGTCCACCATATTTGATTTTTTACATATGGATTCCTTCCTAATGCCAACAACATTGTCACCTATGCAAACAATTTTAAACATCACTTTTACATTGTATATAATGTGCATTGGGTGACATGGTCACGCAGTGGTGGCGTTGCTGCCTCACAAAAAGGATACTGAGGCTAATGCCTTAGGTGTTTCCTGCATGGAGTTTATATGCTCTCTCGGTGTCCATGCAGGTTTCCTCCCGTAGTCCAAAGGCAAGCTGGGTGGATTGGCGATGCTGCTTTGGCCCTGCTGTGTGTTGTGTGTGTGGGTGCATGAGTGGGTGACTTGCGTCCTGTCCAGGTGTTGTTCCTGCCTTGTGCCCAGTGCTTGCCGTGGATCTGTCATGCAGCAGCACCGCATCATAACACTCTTTCTTAGACAGTCATGTGAAAAAGTAAGTACACCCCGTGGAAACTGTTGACTTTCTCAATATATCTGAACTAGCATGCAGTACGATGTCCTGCAAATCATGCCTACAGGTAAATGGGATATACTTGAACAAAAACACAAGGAAATGTAGACTTTTTAATCATTTATTCTAGGAAGGAAGAGAAGGTCCATGCTTGGCCTCAGAAGCTGGTATTGCTCACTTTTGTAGAAACGACTTCTTGTAGGGGTTTTGCATTAACTGCCCACCTGTCTCTGACAGCGACTCAGTGATGTTTTGGACCGCTCCGCCATGGAAATTTCCTTCAGATGCAAGATGTGTGTGGGTTTTCTTGCACATCCTGTCTGCTTCAATTCCTTCCTGAACATTTCAATAGGATTCAAATTAGGGCTTTACTAGCCCAGTCCATGACCTTCCAGTTCTTCTTTCTGAGCCATTCCTTGATGGATTTGCTAGCGCATTTCAGATCATTTTCATGCTGAAAGGTCCATTTCTGGCTCAACTTCAACTTTTGGACAGGTGGCCTCACATTCTTCTCACACTTTGATAAGATGCAAAATTCACAGTTGACTCGATGACTGTAAGCTGCCCAGATGGTGAGGCAGCAAAGCAACCCCAAGCCAGAACATTTCCATCACCACCATGCTGCACAGCTGGCGTGAGGCTCTTCTCCCAAAATGCTGTCTTCGGTCTGCACCAAACATGTCTACTGTTACTGTGGCTAAACAACTCTTTATCGTTGATTCATCTGTCCAGAGCACATTGTCCCACCAGGCCCGGTCTTGGCCTAGATCGGGGTGTCGAACTCCAGGCCTGGTGGGCTGCAGGTTTTCATTCTCACCCTTTTCTTAATCAGTTACCCGTTTTCACTGCTAATTAACACATTTTCCCTTCATTTTTATAGCCCTACTTTTTAAGGATTCAGTCCTCTGAGACGATTCGTTTCTTCATTAAATGACAGCCAAACAGAAATAAGACATGAAACGAGCCAAATGATGACCAGCTAAACTGGGGCTTCAAACTCCAACCAATCTCTTAATAAGAAGCCGATTCTTGCTGTTAATTAAAGCCGTTATTGGATATGAGGACTTGTTGCTGCTCTCATTCTGCCACCGCCGACTGTTGATTTTCTGTCTTTTTCTAAGACCGCCGCCATAATGTTTTGGTGACCTGATCAGATCCGCCTTACAGAGACCTTCACCTTCCTTTATTTTCAGATATTGTGTGATGGGCACAGGTGAGCTGGTCACGTAGCAGCTTGTTTTGTGTCTCATTATTGTTTGGCTACAAATTAAGGAAAAAGAAACAACTCAAGGGTCTGAGTCAAGTTAATCAAAATTAAGGCAAAGGAAGCAGAAAATGAATTAAGGCGATGGTTAGAATGAAAACCTGTAGCCACTGCGGCCCACCAGGACCGGAGTTCAACACCGCTGGCCTAGATGTTCAATGGCAAAGAGTTGTCTTGCTCTAATGTTCTTTTTGGACAACAAAGGCTTTTTCCTAGCACATTATGTATGCAGGTCAGATTTGTACAATCGCTTTCTGATTGATGAAGCACCAGTTGTTACCTGCAGATCACATTTTAGTGTTCTTGGAGACATCTTTTAGTATCAAGTAGTTAGCTTTTGGGCTGAATTGGGCAACCCTGGACAAATCAGCAGTGGATGATTGTCTTTACGTTGGAATGATTGATTTCAGATGATCTGATGATCATTTTAAATCCCTTGTCGGACCAATTGGCATCCATGACCTTCTTTCTGAGGGCATTAGAGACTTCTTTTGATCTTGGCACGATGACACCACACACGTCAAAAGCAATGAGAACACCAGACCCTTGATATCTGTGCTTTAAATATGACGGCTTCCACCTGTGTACTCCCTAAGGAGGTGCTGATCATCATCTGTGTAAAGGCGAGCCCTGACACAGATAGACGTAGGACTCAGGTTCAAAGCACATAGGGCTTTTATTTTCTTTTTTCCCCCCTTGTGGAAACGTATTTCCCGTTTTCACAAGCATAACAACACAGTCCCAACACCAAAACACAATTCTTTCTCTTCGCTTCTCTCTCTTTTTTATTTCTTTCTCCTCCAGCACTCCTCCTGGTAAGCTTCGTCTCCCGGATTAGTGGCTGCTGGCTCCCTTTATAAGCCACCCTGAAGTGCTTCAAGTGCTTGATTGCTCGTATCCGGCTGCTCTTCCGGGTGTGATGGAAGAACCGCCCAGACAAGCTCAAGAGCCAATGCAGCTCCCCCTTGTGGCACCCCCGGACCCCAACAGGGCCGGAGAGAACTCTCCCATGGGGCCCTGCGGGTATCCGAGGCACCACTGCTATCCAGGGGGGCTGCCATGTAGCGTCCCGGGGGAGGTATTGTACAGCCCATGCCTGTTCCCCCGGACAATAGGCAGAAGAGGTGTCCCGGCTGGGCAAGGGCCACGGCCGTCCGCCACATCTGGAACACCTGATTCTAACTTGATGGTTTCAAAGTGGTGATCACCGGAAGGGTGGACTTCCTATTTGATGTGACAAATACGCGTTTTTTGTTCATTTTGATCATGATAATGAATTCACCATGTCAATATTATGTGTCATTGGTTCAAGTACAACTCCAGATCAGAAAAAGTTGGGGCGATATGGAAAATGCAAATAAATTAAAAAAAAAAACAACAGCGATTCTAAAATTTACTTTGACTTTTTGACTTTTACTTCATTGTAGACAGTATGAACCCAAAATTGATAGATAGATAGATAGATAGATAGAGATAGATAGGAAAGGCACTATATAAGATAGATAGATAGATAGATAGATAGATAGATAGATAGATAGATAGATAGATAGATAGATAGATAGATAGATAGATAGATAGATAGATAGGAAAGGCACTATATAAGATAGATAGATAGATAGATAGATAGATAGATAGATAGATAGATAGATAGATAGATAGATAGATAGATAGATAGGAAAGGCACTATATAAGATAGATAGATAGATAGATAGATAGATAGATAGATAGATAGATAGATAGATAGATAGATAGATAGATAGGAAAGGCACTATATAATAGATAGATAGATAGATAGATAGATAGATAGATAGATAGATAGATAGATAGATAGGAAAGGCACTATATAATAGATAGATAGATAGATAGATACTTTATTAGTACCAAGAGGAAATTCACATACTCCAGCAACAGCATACTGATAAAGAACAATATTAAATTACAGAGTGATAACAATGCAGGTATAACAGACAATAACTTTGTATAATGTTAACGTTTACCCCCCCCGGGTGGAACTGAAGAGTCGCATAGTGTGGGTCTCCTCAGTCTGTTAGTGGAGCAGGACGGTGACAGCAGTCTGTCGCTGAAGCTGCTCCTCTGTCTGGAGATGATCCTGTTCAGTGGATGCAGTGGATTCTCCATGATTGTCAGGAGTCTGCTCAGCTCCCGTCGCTCTGCCACGGATGTCAAACTGCACAGCTCCGAGCCTGCCTTCCTCACCAGTTTGTCCAGGCGTGAGGCGTCCTTCTTCTTTATGCTGCCTCCCCAGCACACCACCGTGTAGAAGAGGGCGCTCGCCACAACTGTCTTATGGAACATCTGCAGCATCTTATTTCAAGTTTTGTCTGTTCAGCTTGAATTCATTTGTTAATATATTGTATATCCATTCCTGCATTACAGGCCTGCAACACATTCCAAAAACAGATGGGACGGTAAAGCATTCGGCGCTCTGTAATGTCGACCATTTCTCCTCACAACAGTTAAAAAAGACATTTTGGCACCTTGGATGCCAAGCGATGAACCATTTCAGGTGTTACTTTGTTCTATTCTTCCTGCAGATACATCTTAAGGTGTACAATAGTACGGGGTTGTCGCTGTCGCATTTTTCGTTTCCAAATTCTCCGCACATATTCTATTGGGGACAGCTGAGGACTACAGGCAGGCCAGTTCAGTATCCGGACTCTCTTCTTTCACATCCATACTTTAGTAAACTGTGCAGAATGGGGTCTGACGTTGTCTTGTTGAAAAATGCATGGGCGTCTCCGGAAAAGATGTCGTCTTGAAGGCAGCACATTTTGCTCTAAAATATCAATGTACTCTTCTGTATTAATGCTGCCATCACAGAAGTGTAAAATACCATTACCAAGGTGACACAACCCCAAATCATGACAGAATCTGGCTTTTGCATTTGTTGCTGATGGTCCTTGTTGTCTTTGGTCCGAGCACACAGTGTCCATTTCTTCCAAAAAAGATCTGGAACACTGATTCGTCTGACCACAACACACATGTTTCCACTGTGTGAAGGTCCAACCCAGATGCCTCTGTGCCCAGAGAAGTCGAGGCTGTTTCTGGACATGGTTAACATAAGGCTTCTTTTTTGCACAGTAAACTTTGAAGTGGCATTCATGAATGTAACTGTGCATTGTAGTGCTTGACAAAGGTTCGCCTCGCCCATGTGCTTATATCACTCACTGATGAGTGACGCTTCTTGACGCAGTGCCATCTGAGGGATCAGAGATCACGGATCTTCACTTTAGGCCTGCACCCTTGCTCTTTACACACTAAAATTCTTCCAGATTCCTTGAATTATTTCATGATATTATGCCCTGTGGAGGGAGAAACATACAAATCCCTTCCAATCTCTCTTCGAGGAACATGGTTTTTTGCAACATTTCAATCATTTTCTCAAGCATTGGAGATCCTCTGCCCATCTTTGCTCCTCAGAGACTCGGCCTTTCGTGGAAAGCAAATCAGGATGTTTGAAATCGCATCATTATTGAATTATTAGGGAGTTCGCCCCCAGCTCGCTTCGCTTGCCAACCCTCCCGGCCTGCACTACACACCAGCCACTTTGCGTCTCTGCCACTCACGTTGTGAAGAGGGGGGCTGAACGCACCCCAAGGAGACACGGTCGCTCCTCCCAAACCCCCTCTTAAACGGTGATACAATAGGAAACAGTTTTTTTTTTTACCTCCTCTTTGCTCGATCGGCTGCTGGCTTGATGCTGCTGCTTGTTCAGCACCTGTTCTTATTCTTTGTCTTTTATTTCCGGCCCCAGGCATGGTTAAATTTGTCTCGTGGGAAGTGAGTTCTTGATATTTTTTAGTTTATAATTTATAAACAGAATAAGAATCTGAAAATCTGACAACATCACATTAAAGTTTGATAAATTCTGAAAAGATTGATACCAAACATATACAGTGGTACATCAGTATAAGTCCGCTTTGGAATAAGTCCAACTTGGTATACGTCCTGTTTGGATTTGAAAAATTTTGCTTGGTATACGACCTTTGTTAGGAATACGACTCGCGTGCTCGAACACCACGTGCTACCCTTGTTTACCTCTCGAGAGACAAAGCCACGACTGCCCACGAGCGTCAGTACGCCAGTTGCTAGCATTCAGTGAACAACCCGCGCTATAACTCTCTGTGAATTTTCACGTGATTTTGTGTTTTTTCGCGTAAATTTGAATTGAATGTTGAAAAGTATGAAGGTGGCATGCGTATCCGGGACATGGCTTTGCATACCGTATGCCGAGAACAGCGGTATCTACGATTGTGAAAAACAAAGACGTTATTAAAAAGTAAATTGAGGTTACATTTTCATTTATTTCATCTAATAGCCTTTGTATTTATGTATTTTAGTATTAAGCAGTGTTTAAATTATTTTATACAACCACATCAATGTATAATATGCCAATAACAATAGGATTTTTTTTTCATGGTAACGGATTAAACATTTTCCCTTTATTTCTTATGGGAAAATTTGTTTGGTATACGTAGGATCTGGAACAGATTAAGGACATATACCGAGGTACCACTGTAGGTCTGTTCGATATAACGATATATATCGGATGACAATATGAAAACGTCTATCGCTGCACATTACGCTATCGTTTGTTTCGTGGTGTCGCAAAATAAACTGTTTACGGCAATATTTTTTTCATTGTTTTGATGGCCACCACGTGGATGCAGACACACTAGCATGGCTGATGAAGACGAGGCAACACCAGGTAGCTCCACACAGAAGGACCTTGTTCCTAAACGAGGGGCTACCTCTGTAGTATGGAGATGGTTTGGGTTTGAAAAGTCTGACACGGACCAGAAAACGGTACTGTGCAAATTATGCTGCAAACCGATCGCTACCACAGACTCCAACACGACAAACCTCTTCTACACCTCCACAAAAAGCACGTGAGCGAGCATGCAGAGAGTTTACAACTGAGAGGCAGGCCACGTTTGATATTACAGTTGTAAAGGTACCATTTAAACGAGCATGTTAAAAGCTTGGAAGATTAATTGCTACCAAAACAATTTGCTTAAGGCATAATTTTCCCTGCAGCGTTTGCTGTCAGCGTTAATCTTGTTAAAATTACGTTTACGCCACAACTGCATTAACGGGCAAATCTCCGTTAACGAGTTACAGCGATCGCCCGTGCTTGGGGCTGGACGGCATCAACACGTTAGCGCCGCCCAGTCCCACGCACGGGCGATCAGCTGTAACTCATTAACGGAGATTTGCCACACTACGATGTGCAAATTAACATTTTACTAGAATGTAGCCTAAAAAATATTATATTTAATATTATATATTTAATATATTTTGTCGTAAGCCTTATTGCTGCTACAGTTTGAAGTACAATGTTTACATTTGGTTTTGACAGTTAATGTTAGACTTGTATTTATTTTGTTTAAAGGGTTTATTGGCCTTATATAGTTTAGTTGTTAGTGCTTTGATCCTTTTATATTTAATATATGTTGTGAGAGTTATTGCTGCTACAGTTCACATTTTGTTTATGTCAGGCATTTTATATAGCAGTATTTTATATTGGGCCTTTAGTAATTTGTTTTTGAAAAGTGTTTTATATTTGATACATTAACATTTTATGTTTACATTCTAAGTCAAACATTTGCTCAAATGTTCTAAATAAAAGAACAGAAATAATTACAAGTTGAGTACTTCTCATTTTTGATTTTTTTAATTTAAATGAAAAAAAAAGGAGTGGTGATTATATAAACTATTCACTGAATACAAAGAAAATGTACTATATCGTGATATCGGGATATGAAATGAAATATTGGGATGTAAGATTTTGGTCATATCGCACAGCCCTATACCACTGTATATGTAGGTTTTAAAATATGCCAGATTTAAAGTGTGACATAAAATTGTTGTACAAAATCGTTGCACTTTTAGGCTTAGGATTTTCTATACAGTATAGACAGAGTAGATTTCACGTCATTACTGGTCCCATCTTTTGTTGGAATGTGTTGCAGGCCTGACATGCAGAAATGGATCTATATTAAGAAATGAAATGAAGCTGACCAGACAAAACATGAAATATCTTGGGTTCACACTGCCTGCAATGAAATAAAAGTAAATTTATTTTTTTTGCATTTTCCATACCGTTCCAACTTTTTAGGATTTGGGGTTGGATGTCACCTTTATCTGTAGGCACTGTTGGCATGAAGATCTAACGTTTGCCTGAAAAAGTCAACAATTTCCATGGGGTGCACTTACTTTTTCACATGGCTGTAGTTTGCATGTGTTATTTAACCCTAATAATTCTAACACGTAGTATTATTTTTATCCATGTGACCAATAATTATACTGTGTGTAGCTCACAATTAGTATTTAACATTGAAGGCAACGCTGTGCACGCTTAGTATTTTGTTCTACCGCTGCCTCTGACTTCCTTTTGTTCTTAGGTCTTGCACTCATATGCATTTCATTACCCAAACACTAAACAGCAGCATAAAAAAAAAAGGTTTCAGAAAATGACACTCTGGAATCACAAAAGAAATGCCTAACTGCAGCAGGCAGCTGCCAAGCAATTGGTAGCTAATGGAAATTGGCATCGGGGCCAGTAATAGTAAAGTTAAACTTTAACATGCCAGAGAGAGCACTAGGTTTAAGTTTTCTATTTCCATTGGAAATAATAAATGTCCATATGTGTATGAGTGTGGGTGTGGGTGTGTAATATAAAAAAAAAAAGAAAGAATTGTTTCTGGATTGTAATTTATTGCAAAAACAAGGATCTGGATAATTCCACAGGATATTCCAATTCTGAATGCCAGATTACGGTTTTATGAGACAAACACCAGGAATCTCCTTTAAATGTTTCGATTTTGTTTTATAATAATTCCTAACTGTAAAGCTTTTTGTTAATTTTTAGAAGTGTAATATATGAAACGTCACTTGATAAAGTTTTTTAAAAGTGTAATGTGCTTTAGTCACATTTAGCAGACACTCTTAAACAAAATGGTTGAATGAAAAGGGGAAGATCCACCATTTTGACACATAGACTGAATTTAATGATTACCGGGACTTGTGTTGGGACACCAAACTGGTTTTAACTTTTGATTATAAAAGCATTTCCATAGATTTTAAACTCCCACCACCCCTCACTACCTGAAGTAACGCATTTAACCTCAAACCCATCTGACTTGCATGAAAACAGACATCCTGCTTTTCTGCATTGTCTAGGGGTGGCCAACTCTGCTCCTGAAGGGCTGCAGGTTTTCATTCTAACCATTTTCTTAATTAGTGACTAGTTTTTGGTTTTTTTTTGCTGCTAATTAATTTCATTTATTCGCTATTTAAGACTCAGACCCTTTAAATTAGGGCTGAGCAACATTGGCGGTCCTGGAGGGCCACGGTGGCTGCAGGTTGTCATTCTTAACCATTTTTTTAATTAGTGACTATTTTTTTTGCTGCTAATTAAGTTCATTTAATTTATTTGCTATTTAAGACTCAACCCTGAAGATGTCACTTCTGCTTACGGTGCCTCACTTACCGTCTGACTATTCAAAACCACCATCTTGGAAAGTCATTTTCAGTTCTGTCTTGGACTCTTGTGAACATTTCTGTTCTTTTCAAAAACCTTTTGCAGCCAGGGATAATATAGGTGTGGCTGCCCCAAACCTTTTTAAGTGTGTCGAGTTTGACCATTTTACAGTGGCGTAGTCGGCAGGATGATGACTTCCTGGAGGGAAAAAAAATATCTATGATTTAAGAATGAATTGACATGGCGAAGGGAAAACACTAAAACACATGAAATTGAATAAGATCTGTTAATGTTGAGGACTGGCTTCTAATTACGCAACTGGGTTGGAACAAAAACCTGCAGCCACTGCGGTCCTCCACATGGAGAGATGAGATCTTCTTTACAAAAGTGTCATCTCGATTTTTCTCATTAATTATTTCATCACTTTAAAAACTT
Organism: Polypterus senegalus; assembly: GCF_016835505.1. Taxonomy (NCBI): domain Eukaryota; kingdom Metazoa; phylum Chordata; class Cladistia; order Polypteriformes; family Polypteridae; genus Polypterus; species Polypterus senegalus. The sequence goes on from NC_053158.1 coordinate 194,653,446, forward strand.
AGTCATACTTTCAGTATCTTACATTTCCGAAAGGTAAGAAATCATAAAATATCGTGACTTGCCTTCCAATATGAACGTGTAGTAACAAGTAATAACAAACCTGACAGGTTGCACTCCTCTACTTCCTTTTTTAAGGGCCTCCTGTGAGTGGGAAACAAAATGAGAAAAGAAGACATGATAGACTTCCACAAACTGCATTAATAAAACCATTTTTGGACATATAACACTGAAATTTGATATGCATCAATAGGAACAATAGAACAATCTGGATGAGAACAGGTCATTCGGCTCAACAAATCTCACCACCCCAATCCACTTATTTCTTCTAACATAAAAGGTCCCTAAAGTCTTACTGTCTACCACACTACATGGTCACTTATTCCAAGTGTCTATGGCTCTCTATGTGAAGAAACACTTCCTAATGTTTGTGTGAAATTTACCCTTAACAAGTCTTCAACTGTGTCCCCTTGTTCTTAATGAACTCATTTTAAAGTCACCGTCTTGACCCACTGGACTAATTCCCTTCATAATTTTAAACACTTCAGTCAGCTCTCCTCTTAATCTTCTTTTGCTTAAACTGTAAAGGCTCAGCTCTTTTAATCTTTTCTCATAACTCTGAGGAAACCTGTAGCCCTGCAATCAGCCTAGTCGCTCTTCTCTGGACTTCCTGTAGTGCTGCTGTGTCCTTTTTGTAGCCTGGAGACCAAAACTGAACACAGTACTCAAGATGAGGCCTCACCAAACACAATAATTTTAATTAAGTGACAGGAATAAGCTTTCATAATAATGTAATATAATCACATGGAGGGCATCGAGACTCATGCAAGGCTCCTGTTTGCAGGCTTCTTGTCACCTTTTAACTCCGTCCCGCCATATTTTCTTGCAGAGAGACTGTTACTTGCACAAACACTAGCAAGTTTTTCTTTACACATCTATCTATCTATTATATAATGCCTGTCATATCTATCTATCTATCTATCTATCTATCTATCTATCTATCTATCTATCTATCTATTTTATAGTGCCTTTCATATCTATATATCTATCTATCATATAGTGCCTTTCATATCTATCTCTCTATCTATTATATAGTGCCTTTCATATCTATCTATCTATCTATCTATTATATAGTGCCTTTCCTATCTATCTATCTATCTATCTATCTATCTATCTATCTATCTATCTATCTATCTATCTATCTATCTATGTATTATATAGTGCCTTTCCTATCTATCTATCTATCTATCTATCTATCTATCTATCTATCTATTATATAGTGCCTTTCCTATCTATCTATCTATCTATCTATCTATCTATCTATCTATCTATCTATCTATCTATCTATCCAAAAACAATTATATTTTGTAAAATTCATAACTCCATTTACTAACTCTGCATATATGCAGTATTTGGAATTACTGTATGTTTAATTGTACATGTTTTATGCCATTTCAAAGATCCAAAACTCCATTAATTATAGCTATCTGTTCAAAATTTTTAAGAAAATAATAATGTATTAGCAAAAGAATATTACATAACCGATTTTATGACTCTTCAAATAATGTTAAAACTCATAAAACACACATAAATAAAAAGCAGTAATGCCTAATTTACAGTTTTACTGAACGTCTTAATGTTCTGTATTTGGTGCTCTTTGGTTCTTTTTTCTTTTGATTAACTTTTGGATGGCTAATCCTGTTGTGTCTTTGTAAATGTGCCATTTTAAAATAAAAACGTCCAAGTGAATAAATCCTTTTTAAATTCCTGGACGACTTCTTTTGCACATGTGACGCAGGAATGTGTTATGGCATACAAGAGAAAGCATTGCTAGAAGAGAGTAGCCCGACGCGAATCTCCCAGTGTGCATCCTTATGTGGAATTAACTGTTCCATAATTAAAATTTTTCCAGCTTCATCTAAAAAATGTGTCACTAAAGGTTAATGTAAACCAGAGAAAATATGTATGATGAAGAACAGAAAGATTTATAAACAGCTGCGAAATTCAGTGGTTTTTTCTCCTGGATCCCCTCAATTTCTGTTTGCATTTCAAGGTCAAGGCACCAAATGGCAACATTACAGTGCTGTGTGAATTGTGTAGCTAACATATAATTTTGGTTTTAACCCCAAAAAAATCTATTTTCATCCAGAAAACAAAAAAAACAAAAAAAAAACAGCATAGCAACTTGTGTTTACACTGAGTTTGTATTCAGACTTCCAGTAAAAGTGCTGCCTGCGTTTGAGTCTGAAGTGCATTTGAAGCCATTGTCCCTATAAATCACACAGTTAATTGGCTACAGATCAACTTTGATCAGATCAGTTTAAACAGATCATCTGAGGGAAGACCCACAATTGGATACTGAAATCCAAGGCAACAAAGGTGTGTGTGAACATTTGAGGAACCGATGATCATTACAGTGCAGCTTATTAGATTCCGAGACGCTAAAGGTGTAAGTCTTTTACACATACAGAGCCATTGTCATGAGATCAGTCCTGGCTCAAGCCCAGGGGTCCAAAGCAGCCCCCACTCACAGACGGGAAAAGGAAATCGATAAACCCGTTGGGCTAATCGAACTTCTTATTAAGTAACTGGTTGGTCTCGTTCAGTTTCAGATTCATGTTTATTTAAGTTTATTGTCATGTGGACATTGCACAATGAAACCCTTATTATATTCATGTCTCCTCTGACAATAATACAATACCAACAAGAAGACACGCAAGTACAAAAATCATACATTCATACAATAGAACATAAAAGAGTATATGCAGTGTAATATACAGTATACAGTATATGCTACCGGCAATGTATGAAATACAGACATTGTATAGAATGCCTGGCGTTTTTTGGCAAAGTATGAAATATCCAAATTATTTTAATATTATATATACTTTCCCTAGGCCTTGTATGTAATGCCATCCATCCATTATCCAACCCGCTATATCCTAACTACAGGGTCACGGGGGGCCAACACAGGGCGCAAGGCAGGAAACAAACCCCGGGCAGGGCGCCAGCCCACCACAGGGCACACACACACTCACCAAGCACACACTAGGGACAATGTAGGATCGCCAATGCATCTCACCTGCATGTTTTTGGGCTGTGGGAGGAAAACCACGCAGACACGGGGAGAACATGCAAACTCCACACAGGCAGGACCCGGGAAGTGAATCCAGGACTCCATATGTAATACCTAGGCATTATATAGAACGACAAATGCTATTTAGGCAAAGAATTAAAAGAGAGTCATGAAATGGCTTTTATTGAAAAGACGTATATGAAAAAGAAAGAAATACAGAATAAAGTATATGACTTTCTTATTGAGGAAAACAAGAGAAAATAAAATATGAACTACTTATTGCAACAAGGAAGGAAAAAAATGTATTTTAAATTGCACTGAAATGCAAATGGGGAATTCTCCGTCTGAGGCGCGCGTCGAAAGTCACGCAACATTAGAAACGTCGTTAGCGGGAGTATTTTATACTTTGCTAGTTTGTCTTTTGGCATTGCATAGAATGATTAGGAAATGTGTGAAATGTTAATTGTTTCATACTTTGACGTCCAATTTTTGGCATTCTATATATTGCCTAGGCGTTCTATACAATGCCTGCATTTCATACATTGCCAATAACATATACAGTATATATATATATATATATATATATATATATATATATATATATATATACTATAGTTTATATAACAACAACAACAACAACATTTATTTCTATAGCACATTTTCATACAAACAGTAGCTCAAAGTGCTTTACATAAAAAAGAATAGAAAAATAAAAGACACAATAAGAAAACAAAATAAATCAACATTAATTAACATCGAATAAGAGTAAGGTTCAATGGCCAGGGGGGACAGAAAAAACAAAAAAACTCTAGACGGCTGGAGAAAAAATAAAATCTGTAGGGATTCCAGACCATGAGACCACCCAGTCCCCTCATATATATATATATATGTATAAACTGCTCAAAAAAATTAAAGGACCACTTTTTAATAAGAGTATAGCATCAAGTCAGTGAACCTTGTGGGCTGTTGATCTGGTCAGTTAAGTAGCAGAGGGGCTTGTTCATCAGTTTCAGCTGCTTTGGCGCACTAGAGGGGCAACAATGAGACGACCCCCAAAACAAGAATGAATGATCTAACAGGTGGAGGGAAGCCACTGACATTTTTCCTTCTTCATCTGTTGTTTCACTCATTTTGCGTTTGGCTACGGTCAGTGTCACCACTGGTAGCATGAGGCCATACCTAGACCCTACAGAGCTGGCACAGGTAGTCCAACTTCTCTAGGATGGCACATCAACACGTGCCATTGCCAGAAGGTTTGCTGTGTCTCCCAGTACAGTCTAAAGTGCACGGAGGAGATTCCAGGAGACAGACAGGCAGTTACTCTAGGAGAGCTGGACAGGGCCCCTCGTAGAAGGTCCTTAACCCATCAGCAGGACTCACCGGTATCTGCCCCTTTTGGGCAAGGATGACCTCCAGCAGTCAGGCCACTGGTGTGAATGTCTCTGACCAAACCATCAGAAACAGACTTCATGAGGGTGGCCTGAGGGCCCGACATCCTCTAGTGGACCCTGTGCTCACTGCCCGCCCTGCACCGTGGACCTTGATTGGCATTTGCCATAGAATACCAGGATTGGCAGGTCCACCACTGGTGTCCTGTGCATTTCAAAGATAAGAGCAGGTTCACACTGAGTACATCTGACAGACGTGAAAGGGTCTAGAGAAGCCATGGAGAACGTTATGCTGTCTGTAACATCGTTCCGTGTAACATGACCGGTTTGGTGGTTGGCCAGTGATGGTCTGGGGAGGCATATCCATGGAGGGACACACAGACCTCTACAGGTTAGATAACGGCACCTTGACTGCCATTAGGTATCGGGATGAAATACTTGGACCCATCGTCAGACCCTATGCTGGGTTCCTCCTGGCGCACGACAATGCCTGGCCTCATGTGGCTTGGTCTTTGTCCTGAAAGGCAGTGTGACTTATGGGACCTTCTATACACATCTGCCTTTCTAAACAACATCCAATCAATTTGGTTTACCACAGGTGGACTCTAACGAAGTTCTAGAAACATCTCAAGGAGAATTAAAGCAAACAGGATGCACTTGATCACAATTTGGAGCGAAGCAGCGAAGGGTCTAAATACTCCAAGGAATCAGAGAGTTCAGTTTCTATTTTAAATAAATTTACAAACAAACCTTAACAAAGAGATTTTTTTCACTTTGTCATTATGGGTCATTGAGTGTGGATGGATGGGAAAAAATGGCAAATGTATTGATTTAAAATGAAATCTACAACGCGATAAAGTGTGCGGACAATGAAGGGGTCTGAATACTTTATGAATCCGCTGTAGACGGCTGTAAACTTTCACGATTTTTCTCCATTTTCTCCTCTTTCTTTTGCTGTTCACTCGTCTAATATTACAGCTTTCCTTCCAGGGATGGCCTGTTGTGTTGTCACGGTTAGGGGTCCTGTTTTTGGAAGTTGCCTTGGATAAAGGTGTTAGTCAAACATCCCATAATAACAACAACTGGAGCATGGTAACTTAATCTATAGCATATTTCCAGGCTTATTGCTTCTTTACAATATTAATAATGTAAGGAATTTGAGTAAAAATGAGGGCATTTATAAATGTGAAACAAATTAACTTGAATTAACTTGAATTTAACAACATCAAATGTCACAAGAATACCCTGAGATAGCAAAAGTGATTTGGTTGTCATCTCAGACCCAACTATTTTGTTTTCCTGCTCCTTCTGCAGACTTTGTTTTAGTTTAATGAGACTACTTACACAGAACAGGGACAGCATTGAAATTGTTCTGCATACTTGAACACAAAGTGACTTTTTTATTCATTTCAAAGCTGCTTCCAGTCTGTCCTCCATGACTCTTGAGAAAATGTGAATTTATTGCTCCAAGAACCGCTGCATTGGCTCTTAGTCCAAGTGTCATTAATGTCAAGATGTTTGCACAGACTTGAGTGAAAATGTGTCCCAAATATTTTTGAACTGAGCATTTAACCTTCTTCAAATTCAGCTGTAATTCTGTTAGCCGGATTGTAAAACATCATTTATAACATAACATTATCAAACCTAAAGCATATTGAGGTAGGACAGAGTACAAGATAGGAACTAAACCAGAACTGGACACCATCCCATTGTAAGGCCCACTCACACTTAACCTCCTTTACATTAAAATGTATTATTATTTTTATTATTACTGATGCAGATTTAATACACGCCTGTCGTGCGAAATGTTTTGAAAGAACCCGACATTGCAGTTGGGACAAAAGAAAAGCGTCCATTGTGTTACTGTGGGCTACCAGAGCGCAGGGCTTAGTAGACAGAAAATGCACTATATGATAGATAGATAGATAGATAGATAGATAGATAGATAGATAGATAGATAGATAGATAGATAGATAGATAGATAGAAATGTATTTGTCCCCAGGGGTAAATTTGCTGTTTTACAGAAGCTCTTTAAGTAAATAAATACATAAATTATTAGATGTATAAATACACATATGCACTCTTATATGTATATTGAGGTAGGACAGAGTACAAGATAGGAACTAAACCAGAACTGGACACCATCCCATTGTAAGGCCCACTCACACTTAACCTCCTTTACATTAAAATGTATTATTATTTTTATTATTACTGATGCAGATTTAATACACGCCTGTCGTGCGAAATGTTTTCAAAGAACCCGACATTGCAGTTGGGACAAAAGAAAAGTGTCCATTGTGTTACTGTGGGCTACCAGAGCGCAGGGCTTAGTAGACAGAAAATGCACTATATGATAGATAGATAGATAGATAGATAGATAGATAGATAGATAGATAGATAGATAGATAGATAGATAGATAGATAGATAGATAGATAGATAGATAGATAGATAGATAGATAGATAGATAGAAATTTATTTGTCCCCAGGGGTAAATTTGTTGTTTTACAGAAGCTCTTTAAGTAAATAAATAAATAAATTATTAGATGTATAAATACACATATGCACTCTTATATGTGTATACACACCAGAAGGAGGAAATTTAAAAAGAAAGCTAACTTCTGACTTGGCTCTCACAGTCGCAGTGAGGTACTATGCAGATGTTTTTGCTGTTTTTATAAAGGAGCCCCCGTCGTGTTTCTTGACACACTTCTGTTGATTGATTCGTTGGCTGAAAGTCCTCAGTGCTTGTGTGTCAGAGGGAGGATGTTTGTTTAATGGCACTCGGTTTAGTTGTAATTCTCTCCTTCTCTACGATCTCCTGGGGGTCCAGAGTGTTCCCCATAACTGAGCCTGCCCTTTTAATTAGGTTGTTGATTCTATGGGCCTCTCCTGAAGTGATCACACTGGCCATCACAGAGTTGTAGAAGATGTGAGGATGTCACTTCCCACATTAATGGAGCACAGTCTACTAAGGAAGAAGAGCCTGCTCTGCCCGTTAGTTCTTCTGTGTTCTGAGATCAGCCAATCTGTCATTATTGTGGACCCCCAAGTACTTATAGGAGTGGACCACCTCCATATCCACTCCCAGGACAGTGACCAGACATAGAGGCTGTTTCGTGTTGTGAATGTCAATAAGCAGTTTTTTAGTTTAGCTGATGTTAAATTGCAGACAGTTCTTTCTGCACCAAGAAACAAAGCTCTCTGTTTGACTCATCTCTTCTCTCTCATCCCCTTAATCAATATAACCCATAAGTACAGAATCATCTGAGAATTTCTGCAGGTGACATGACCTGCTGTTATATTTTTATTCAGAGGTGTACAAAGTGAAGAGAAAAGCAGACAGGCCTGTTCCTTATGGTGCTCCAGTGTTGCTCACATCTGTATCAGAAACACAGTCCTTGAGTCTCACAAGCTGCAGTCTGCCCAGCGGATACAGTAGTCCATTATCAGGACATCACAGGGTCATTCATCTGCATATCTCTGAGTTTATGCCTTTACAGTGATGGCTGGAAGGTATTGAAGGCACTGGAGAAATCAAAACACATCATCCTCACCTTTGTCCAGGTGAGAATAAGCCCTGTGGAGCAGATAGATAATTGCATCTTCCACTCCAATCTTTGTCCATAAATATCTCCACCACAAGAGGACTCATATAGTCCAAGACAAGTCTTTCAAATGTCTTCATGCTGTGAGATGTAAGTGCCACTGGTCTATAGTCATTAGGTGAAGAGGCACCTTACTTCTTTGGAACAGGAACAATGCAGGACGCTTACCACAACAGTGGCATGTTCTGAAGCCTCATTGACAGAATGAACAGGTGACAGAGGACACCACATAGTTGTTCAGCACTGGCCTTAAGAACTCAAGGACTGACTCCATATGGTCCATCTGGTCCTGCGGCTTTTCCTGTATGTAGCTTTCTCAGTTGTCTCCTTACTCGGTCTTCAGTTATGGACAGTCCACACTGGTGGTCTTTGGTGGACTTGTCACTGGTCATTCAAGCTGATATGGTAAGAGTAGTTGGAAGTAGTGAGGATGGTGTGGTCATTGGAAGGAGATGGCAGTGGGAGGGAAAATCAATTTAAAAATTGTTTCAGGGTGTTCATTTTGTCCACAACCCCTTCTAGCATCTGAGCCCTGGATTGCTTGAGTCCAGTAATTATACTGCGTCCATTCCTGACATCCTTCATGTTATTCTGAGTGAGTTTGTTTTCTATTTTGCTTTGTAAGCTTCCTTTCCTTCACTCAGCGTTTTCTTTACCACACTCTGTACATCCTTCAGAGCCTCTTTGTCACCGTAGTGACTTCCACATTTCCCCTGACATGAACATTGACAGTTGCTGCATTGTGAACAGTGCTTAGAGGGCTAACATTGTTCTTGTCTTTCTATTTGATTGTAACCATTTTGCCTTTTTGCCACACAGATAATGCATTATGTGACTGAAGTCAGTAGGAATATCATGACAGTTCTGTTATACAGTGCCATATGCTTCGGTTTCACTATCCATGTCAACGTTTGATGACCAAGTCACCTTGTCGTCACTACTGATTTATTCGACTAATGGTTCAGTTTTTAGTTTGTTCTAAAACTGGCTTTACAGCTTCTAGTTTACATGCCATTGTCTTTTCTGGTTGAAGCCTCTGCCCACTCAAGAATATTGATGAGTTACCATAGATTGGCCAAATACATAAGACATTTTTTTTTTTGCAGTATTTTACTGTATATTGTGATCAAAACAGGTTTCCCCTAAGTACTACTCGGGGTTAACCATTTTTACATAGAATTCTGAAAAACCTTGAGATGCTGAGGGTTAATGCCAAGGAGGTTAAACCCAGAAGTGATGACATAAAAAAAACTCCATGCTAGAAGTCCAAAAGCAAAGCCAAAAAATTCTGACTAGAGGGCGGGTATCACCACCAAACCAAACTATTAATAAGGGCTAACACAGGATCTTTATAAAAATAAAAGATTTATTCTTTAACGCAGCGCTCTTTAACAAAAGCAAGCTCTGTGGAGCACAAAAGGCAAAGGGTCTTGCTCAAAACAAAGGTGATCCAAGTCAACTAAATCCCCAATCCAGAAATTCAAGGCAAAAAAATGAGCACAATGGTTAAAAATCAAAAATAGCACAAGGACAGAAAACCAAAAGAAACTCACTGACTCCCCAGGGTAGGGTTCCTGAATTTAGACCTCCTGTGGCTGCAACCTTTTGTTCCATCGCACGTCTGTTTTCCAATGGACTCCTAGCTTAATTAAGTGAACCTAACTGAAGTTTGGTAATTTTTTTTAAATGTACTAAGCAGACATATGGTAATAACATCATTTTTTCTCTTTTACTTTATAACCACTAGGGGGCTCTGCCCCCTGCTCGCTTCGCTTGCCAACCCTCGGGTTTGGTTAACCGTAAATACAATTTAAAGAGATTGTTATTTTCATGGGAATTGTTACATATGCATTATTTTCACTTTACTTTAAACCTTCAGTTAAAACATCCATCCATCCATTATCCAACCTGCCATATCCTAACTACAGGGTCACGGGGGTCTGCTGGAGCCAATCCCAGACGCAAGGCAGGAAACAAACCCTGGTCAGGGCGCACACACACACCAAGCACACACTAGGGACAATTTAGAATCGCCAGTCCATCTAACCTGCATGTCTTTGGACTGTGGGAGGAAACCGGAGTACCCGGAGGAATCCCATGCAGACACGGGGAGAACATGCAAACTCCACGCAGGGAGGACCCAGGAAGCAAACCCAGGTCTCCTAACTGCGAGGCAGCAGCGCTACCACTGCGCCACCCCTCAGTTAAAACAATATTTGCAATTAACTTTTCTTCAGGATCGCATTGAATTTTGTTTCTATGTTTGGATTTACATTGTGACAACGTAACTTATAGCTGCCCGTGAGTGAATATCATTTCTTTCTCTCTAATAAATAAGCCGACTTTTTCGAATTTTTGTCCCTGTGATTTCTTAATTGTCATAGCCAAAGCTATTCTAACGGGAAACGTTTTAATACGAATGGCATATCAAGATCTCCTTTTGTGTCTAATATTATTCGCAGAATATGTACTACATTACCTTTCTTGTTGCCTATTAAAATTGTACATGTTAGAATTGTTCGACCAATTTTTAATACAACTAATCCTATTCAATTGCATAGCCCATCACTCAGACATTAATTACGGAAAAAATTACGATACATCCTTCTTTCAACAGTAATTTGGACAGTGTTAACGCTTGTAGATATTTGACGGGATATTGTAAATTGATGTTTTCATCTTCCACACAGTTACCACCAACTGCTTCTGTATAGTCTATTGATACGCATTCAATCAATTTGCCGTGTAACCGATCGACAATTTTCGCGTTAATTTGTTTGACTTCATCGTGTCTCGCTGCCATATTTAGATGAATGGGTGATTCTAAACTGGATCTTCCTAAGTGTGTATGTGTTTGTGTTCATAAGTAAGCCCTTTAATAGATTAGTGACTGCCTAGGTTAAGTGCTGTAATGCAGCTGACGACCGTGGTCTTGTTTGAAAATAGTTGTAAGTAGGTGTTTTCCTCTAGGGGGCGCTAGCTCCCTGGTTGGAATAATTTTTTTTTTTAATTGCAGGGTTTTAAGTAACCCGAAACAATATAAATTTAATATTAAAAGGCAATTCCCCTCCCTTAGTGATACGGCGGTAGGAAATCACATAAGAGAAAATGACGTAGCTTTCTTTAATGGCGGTTTACACGGCATAACAGACGGGAAGCCATGACAAAACCTTGTGTAGAGGCTGCCATTTTCGTCGCTGCGTTGGAAGGATTTTCTGGATCGGATGATGGTATCTCCCATCCGTCTGTCGGCTTCAAAGGTGTGCCGGGCAATGTTCCAAAGTTTTATACCCTTTCTCCATATGCAGACCCCTACTTAGGTAAATCATGCCATTCCAAAAAAGGCAAAGAAGATCCAATGCCATGCTGACTCTGTCACACAATGCTTGCCTAAGCAGTTCTAAATGATGAGCCCCTGTGTGCTAAATCAGTCCTTGTGTTAGCTGTACATGTAAGAAGAAGCAGATTTATAAAATATTTTTGTACAGAACACAGTGACATATTAAACATATAAACTTATTACAGTAGGGTGTGACTTGAAAGAATCTCATGGTAAAAGTCTCTGTCTTTCCTTCCAAAAAGTCTCTTCAAAAAGTCACGTCTCATCGCAGGATTAGTCTCGTCTCGTCCCAATATTTTTTTATTATAATAGAGAGATATTTTCATCTTGATTTTCATTCTGCTTTTTCCAGTTTCTTCTTATCCAATCCATTATTTACTAATTAGTTGGTCTGATGCGTAAGTAGTGCAGTCTTTCATTGTTCCGTGTTGTTTTCCTGGTTGTCTACCATGCTTGTTGTTAATTGTCATTATTAGGATATAATGAAGGGTGCAAACTATACATAAAAAAGCACAAACATTAGGAATTCAACAAAAGAAAGTTAAACATTTAACACAGTAGCAAAAATCGAAATGTTTCTAAATTTCTTGTAATGGTAAAAATTCATACTGCTGTGATTTTCTGAATCCACAGAGAGAAAAAAGACCAGCTAATTAAATCAGATCAATTACTGTCACTGATTAGGAATCTCGTTGCAAGAAAAACCTGCAACCATAGTAGGTCCCCCAGACCGACAGTAAAAAGCCCTTTTTAGATATTGAGTCTCCTTGGCGTTGTTCTGCCCGAGGATGAGAGGAGAACCAGGTGACAAAAATTATTCAAAACAAAGAAATGAATCGAAACCTTACTAATGAAACCATTTTACACCAAAGTCTAACCTCTGACCAGAAATCAAAGTCAGAAAGAAAACGGTAAGATCAGAGGTGAGAAATTTGCAAAGGAAAAACGCACCAAGTTGAATAGTGTGTTTGTCCAAATCACAGATACGGAAGGATTATTTGAAGCCAGTTTAAAAAGAGTCACGTTGAAGACGCAAGGCATGGTGATGTCCAAAACAACGTTCCGTGCGGGCAACTGGGATCGGCATGTTCCGGTAACGCAGCAAGTTGAATTAATTAACTGTTACATTCAGGAAACATGATAATGCAAGGAAAGCACACAGAAAAGTTGCAGAGCAAAAACAAACCATATTCCCACATATATTTTTGTTCTAAAAATTTATTTTAGGAGAAAAAATTCTCAAAACGATGAAATCATAACAGGTATTATCCTAGAAATGGAGAGATGCCAGGATGGAACTCTCCTGTTAATAAATATCCTTCATTTATACTGTACAGGAACAGATGAGCAGTAACTCAGTAATTACAGTGTTTGAATTTAGCAATAAGGCTTCTGAAACTCATGAAATTATTGGCCTGATCTCACACAGGAGTCGATTTATTCATTTGGCCAACTACCAGATGATTGGTGTCTGGTCTGGTCTCTTCAAAAGATGAAAGTCCAACACGACCAATTCATTATTTTAATGGTATTTCCAAAATGATTCTATTCTTGCTTCCTTTCTCTGCAGCCTATCAATTATTAGTCTCAAGTCAGAGCCAATCTCTTCAAATTGTTTTTTGAAATGGCAGGAGGTCACGTATTGAGCATTCCTCCTTAATCCGTGAAAAGTCTGATTGTTCTCTTCCTGACTTGGAGTTTTATCGTTGGACATTTACCCTTAGGCTCATCTGGAACTGGATTGATGCTCCTGCCAATCCTCTTTCCAGGTTTTTCCATCAAACACATTGGCTTGCTTCCCCCCGACCTCTTCATACTCTCCCCTTCACCTTCTTAAAGGAATATGACCCCCAAAAATTATATTTTTTTATGTTACTTACCCCATTTAGTTTATAGTTAAACCAAAAAAAAAATTTAATTTCATGTTTTCGTGGAGGATGAATATAACGAAGTTTCTTGATAGAATGGGAGACAATGGTGACCAACAATATAAAGAACATTCATGAAAAACCTTATCCAGTTGTATACTTACAATAGCAAAAAGCAGGTATGTTTTGATAAAACTTTCTTCAATAAATTTTCTTTTTCCTTTTCATCTTGCCCCACTTCTATGTGGAGGCGCTGTGCTGATCAGTCTTCTTCATATTGCTCGGTTCTGCACTGTGACAGTTCAGGTTCGCTCCTGGCTCCCTCTTCTATTATGGGAGCCTCTTGAACCCGACACTGCCGATAACGTTCCCGGATGAGTGTGGCTGATGTGGTGTAGAAGTGAATCGTTTCTTTTAATAACAATAGTAATAATAATAAGTTACATTTATTGAGCGCCTTTCACAAACCCAATATCGCTTTGCATACAGACTTAAAAAAAAAAAAAATTACACAGATGACAAAAGTTCGTAGAAGAGGAAAGTTTTCAGTTGAGATTTAAAACAGGCGGCATGGTGGAGCAGTGGTAGTGCTGCTGCCTCACAGTTAGGAGACCCTGGTTCGCTTCCAGGTTCTCCCCATGTCTGCGTGGGTTTCCTCCAACAGTCCAAAGACATGCAGATTAGGTGCATTGGCGATTCTAAATTGTCCTTAGTGTGTGTATATGTGTGTGTGTGTGTCTGCCCTGTGGTGGGCTGGTGCCCTGCCTGGGGTTTGTTTCCTGCCTTGTGCCCTGTGTTGGCTAAGATTGGCTCCAGCAGACCCCCGTGACCCTGTAGTTAGGATATAATGGGTTGGATCATGGATGGATGGATTTAAAACTGCAGAAATAGGAAGACTGAGGAAGAGAGTTCCAGAGTTGAGGTCCTATAGCACTGAAGGACCTGCCTCCTAAGGTGGGACAGTAAGTAGATAACTGCTCGAGGACCTAAGAGAGTAACAAGGAGTGTAAGGAGCTAGTAGCTGAGTGAGGTAGAGGGGGAGCAAGGTTATTAGAATTAGAACACTCTAGACGAGAACAGGCCATTCAGCCCAACAAAGCTCGCCAGTCCAATCCACTTGTTTCCTCCAAGAAAACATCAAGTCGAGTTTTGAAAGTCCCTAACGTCTTACTGTCTACCACACTACTTGGTTGCTTATTCCAAGTGTCTATCGTTCTTTGTGTAAAGAAAAACTTCCTAATGTTTGTGCGAAATTTACCCTTAACAAGTTTCCAACTGTGTCCCCGTGTTCTTGATGAACTCATTTTAAAATACAAGTCTCGATCCACTGTACTAATTCCCTTCATAATTTTAAACACTTCAATCATGTCACCTCTTAATCTTCTTTTGCTTAAACTGTAAAGGCTCAGCTCTTTTAATCTTTCCTCATAACTTATACCCTGTAGTCCTGGAATCAGCCTAGTCGCTCTTCTCTGGACCTTTTCTAGTGCTGCTATGTCCTTTTTGTAGCCTGGAGACCAAAACTGCACACAGTACTCAAGATGAGGCCTCACCAGTGCATTATAAAGGTTGAGCAGAACCTCTTTGGACTTGTACTCCACTCATCAAGGCGCTATATAACCTGACATTCTGTTATCCTTCTTAATAGCTTCTGAACACTGTCGGGAAGTTGATAGCTTAGAGTCACTATGACTCCTAAATCCTTCTCATAAGGTGTACTCTCGATTTTCCGACCGCCCATTGTGTATTCAAACCTAATATTTTTACTTCCTATGTGTAATTTACATTTACTGACATTAAATTTCATCTGCCACAAATCTGCCCAAGCCTGTATGCTATCCAAGTCCTTCTGTAATGATATAACGGATTCCAAATTATCTGCTAATCCACCTATCTTGGTATCATCTGCAAACTTAACCAGCTTGTTACTTATATTCCTATCTAAATCATTTATATATATTAAAAATAGCAGGCCCTAGCACTGACCCCTGTGGAACACCACTCTTAACATCGCCAGTTCTGATGAGGTTCCTCACACCATCACCCTCTGCTTCCTGTGTCTGAGCCAATTCTGCACCCATCTAAAAACATCACCCTGAACTCCCACTTCTTTTAACTTGATGCCCAACCTCTCATGTGGCACCTTATCAAATGCTTTCTGAAAGTCCAGATAAATAATATCATAAGCTCCACTTTGATTGTATCCTTTTGTTGTTCCTCATAGAATTCCAACATGTTAGTAAAACACGACCTCCCTCTTCTGAACCCATGCTGACTGTTCAGAATAACTCCTGTCCTTGCCATGTGTTGCTCAATCTTATCCTTAATAATTCCTTCCATCAATTTTTCTGTGATGCATGTTAAGCTTACTGGCCTATAGTTGCTTGGATCTGCCCTGTCACCCTTTTTATATAATGGGATGATATTTGCCATTTTGTAGTCCTTCTGAATCTCTCCAGTGCGCAGTGACTTCCTAAAAATATGTGTCAAGGGTTTATATCTGTACTTACTAGCCTCCTTAAGAACACGAGGATAAATATTATCTGGTCCTGGTGATTTGTTTGATTTCATCTTATTTAATCTGAGCAGCACTTCTCCCTCTACAATTTCCAAATCCCTCAGTACCTCCTTAGTAGTCCCTGTTACTGCTCTGAGGTTATCCACTTGCTCACTTGTGAACACCTCAAAAAAATGTAAGTTTAGGGCATCTGCTATTTCACTGTCTGTATCTTTTAATTCCCCTTTACTATTCCTGATGAACTTGACCTCCTCCTTAACTGTTCTTTTACTACTAAAATACTGAAAGAATCTCTTGGGGTCTTCTTTCCCCTTATCTGCTGTATTCCTCTCCAACTGTCTTTTAGCCTCTCTGATATCCTTCTTAATGGTTGCCCTCATGTTCTCATACGCGCTACGATTCTCTTTGCAGTCATTAGTCTTATATGCCTTTCATGTAGGGCTTTGAAGGTGAGAAGCAGAATCTTTAATTTAATCCTTGATGGAACCGTTAACCAGTGAAGCTGGGAGAGAACAGGGGAGATGTGAGCAAAACGCTTTGTGTGGGTGAGGACTCTGGCTGCAGAGTTCTGAATATACTGTAGCTTCTGTATAGATTTTGCAGGGAGGCCAATAAAGAGGGAATTACAGTAATCAATGCGAGACATTATGAAACAATGAACCATAGTTCAGTGCGTTTATTAAAAACCAAGTCCAAAACAGGTGTTCAAAAAGTGCAGTGCTCAATAAATAATCCATAAAAAGGTGTGCATCTGTGGAGGTTAAAATCAGAATAAATAAATCCATTAAAAATGAGGTTAAAATCAACTGGCAAATCACATCAACCTGGTGCTTGGTTTCTTACTAGCTTATCCCATAAGGGCCTTGCAGCGGAGCAGTCGCCCTAACAGCAGACGCAGCAGACCTTCCTCAGGTTCTGGGTCCCTGCCATCCCATGGCTACGGAAAGGCTTCTTCTCTGGACCTCGGCTCACACTAGGGCTCTCCTCTCAAGCCTCCTCGACCCCCGCAGCCTTCCCAGTCGTTCCTTTTAGTGCACCTCGCTCTGATTCATCAAGTTGCTTGGCCAGAGCGATCACTCCTTCAGCCCCCCGGGCATCAGCCTCTTACACCGCTTAGGTGGCTATCCTTCCCAGCGGCCTGCTTTCTCTCCCCTGAGCCTGCTCCCTTCTGCTTGCTTGCACCGGCACCTTCCGCCTCCTGCCCTCTCTCTTTCTTTCGCCATTTAACCTCCATCTTTTCTTGACTCTTAATTTCCTTCTGTCATGCTTCCCTTTTAAAATGTGGACATGGCACAACTGGGCAATCAAAAGCTCCTGGCTTCAATTAGGGTCATGGACAATCCTACACCTGTGCACTACATGCAGTGCTATTCACCCCCATATCGCATCCGGGAACCACTCACCACGATATCCCACACAAAGACGTGAATGCAGAGATTATTTACTTAAAATGCCAAACAGCCACGGCCCTCACTTTACCACATGCACATCCTATACAGTCAAGACCTTTTCCAATCTTCTTTAACTTTATCCAATCCATCACGGTTTTGGACTTCCAATCCCATCACTCTTTTGCCCACATCTTCATTTTCTGTCCTCATGACATATCCACCCCACTTCAACCTCACTTCCTGTACTTTCCTAGATATCTCTATTTTTTTATACCTCTGATTATCTCATTTCTTATTCTGTAATAATCTTATATATAAACGTCTACACGTGGAAGTGTGTGTGTCTGTCTGTCCGGCCCGGAAGTGCGAGGCTACAGCATGAAGCTGAAAGAAAGTGACTTTGTCGCCAAAGTGAAACCGTGAGAAAAGAGAAACTTACTTAGATGCCAATACACAAGCGAGGCGAGCACATCGGCAAAATGAAACCTCCGAGGAGAGAGAAACTCTCTTAGCCTCTGATAGACAAGGGGGCCGAAAGCATCGACTCTGTTTTTTCTGACAATTTCAATAGTTTCTAGGAGCCCGGGCTTTTTACAGCTAGTAACTTACAAGTATGCATGATGTCACTGCCTGATCCAAGCTAACGAGTCGGAAGAAGAAAGAAAGAAGTCAGAGGCTGCAGCATGAAGCTGAAAGAAAGCGACTCCAAGGAACCGCCGAGGAAAGACAAACGAGAGAGAAATTCGTTTAGCCGCTGATAGACAAGAGGGCCGAGCACGTCCGCAAAATGAAACCGGCGACTCTGCATTTCAATTTTTCTTTCTGACAATTTCAATATTTTCTAGGAGCCCGGGCTTATACAGCTAGTGTTAAATAAATACCTCTGGAAAATGAAAGTAGCACACAAGCAGGAAGTCCAATTTCTAATCTGCTTGTCCACAAATGTGTGTGTCTGCTCCTCTGTATGCTGTAGAAATCCTCTTTCTTTGTAAGAATGCCTTGTGTTCCTACTTTGACTTCCTCTTTTTTGTGCGGTTCAAGCAGACGCCCATTACAGAGATCAAAAGTTCAAAAACAACAACTAAAAAAAACCTAAAAGAAAAAAACTTAACAGTTTTACCTCCAGTGTAACATCATGAAATGTCAACTAAAATGCTTTTAACACTTTAGTTTAGTCAGTCAGTCATTGTCCAACCCGCTATATCCTAACTACAAGGGTCACGGGGGTCAGCTGGAGCCAATCACAGCCGAAACAGGGTTGGAGGCAGGAAACAAACCCCAGGCAGGGCGCCAGCCCACCGCAGGGCACACACACCAAGCACAATTTTGTATCGCCAATGCACCAAACTTGCATGTCTTTGGACCGCAGGAGGAAACTCACGCAGACACGGGGAGAACATGCAAACTCCACACAGGGAGGACCCGGGAAGCGAACCCGGGTCTCCTTGCTGTGAGGCAGCAGTGCTACCACTGCGCCACCGTGCTGCCCCACTTTAGTTTAATATTTTTTTTTATTTTTACTACTACTACTATTCCCAATAATGGTGGCATTCTCTTGTCTTGTCTTCACTCATGGCTTTTAGCCCATCTGTCTTTTGTCCTCAGTGGCTTGGCTGGTATGATCTTTGCCTTGTGCTTTGTAGCTTCTCAGTGAAATTGTAAGGCAAAAACCTTAATAATCCACGTTAATCTTCTGGAGTTCTCTTTTGGCAAAATGGATAGCGTGATTGTTTTATCACCAGAGGATTTTGGGAAGACCCTATCCTAAAACATTGATTCTTTTACTCCCACGCCCAGATTTTTTGCTACATCCTCCATACCAACTCTTGTTCTTCTCTCCTTTTACTCTTCTGCCCCGGAAGGAGTCTCAGCCCGCAGCCACAATGCATTTACACCTGGAACTACAATCCGACTTCACCCAGAATTGACCTCTACTGTGCTTCACTTTTCCAAATCAGACGACGTCTCCTCTTACTCTCTTTACCCCAGGTGGGAAGACAAAGCAAATAAGACAAGCAAAAGAGAGCAATAGGGCCTTTTATCCCATTGCACTGTTAGTGTCAGTTCACAGTCTCTGAGGACGCTAGTGTTGAATCAGTACTAATATGTCGACTTTGGTATTGATTCCAGCTTTCGGATCTCAGCACCGGTGCCAAAATAGTTCTAAAGCAAATAATGGGGAACTCCAAAACTCCCTGGTGTGCCACACAACTACACACCACTACCCTCAATAGGTCCCCCCTTATAACTTCCTTCAAACATATATATAGACAGAATGTTGTGCCCCGTGAAGCCCTAGTCGGACTGAAGAGTGTGGTGTGTACTTTTGCTTTATGTAGTCTACAAAATTAATGTTTGTCCACAACTGCAATATCATTTCTCAGTGGTGGGGAGGTGGGAGGGGGGTTGTATTTGAGAGGAATGCTGACGCTTAATTCTGGTAACGAAAACCCCAATAGTGGTATACCAGACAACCCAACAGGACACACCTCAGAGCTGGCCTAACGACAGGATGATTAAAGTGCCAACAAAAACAGTACAAAATAATTTACAATAACAAAAGTAAGGTTTCCATCAAAAAAAATTGAGTTTCAGAATCTAGGGCTCCAGAAATTCCCAAAAACAATTGTTTAACCTTGTAAATTGACAAAGAAAAAAATAAAAATGAATAAAAAAAAAAAACATTTAAAACACAGATGAAGACAACCTTATTATAAAATAGAAGTGGTAACATCACACACATTAGTACACACAACCAGCATCATCTCTAAGGTGGAACATGATAGTCAGTCAGTCAGTCAGTCATTTTTCAACCTGCTATATCCTAACTACAGGGTCACGGGGGTCTGCTGGAGCCAATCCCAGCCAGTACAGGGCGCAAGGCAGGAAACAAACCCCGGGCAGCATGCCAGCCCACCGCAGGGCACACACACACACACCAAGCACACACTAGGGACAATTTAGGACCACCAATGCACCTAACCTGCATGTCTTTGGACTGTGGGAGGAAACCGGAGTACCCGGAGAAAACACACGCAGACACGGGGAGAACATGCAAACTCCACACAGGAGGACCCGGGAAGCGAAACCAGGTCTCATTACTGCGAGGCAGTAGCACTACCACTGCAGCACATGATATCTGAATCAAAATATAAATGTTGTGTCGAATAAATTAATTTATCTCCAATTACTGGATAAAAATTCTATTATATAGTGCCTTTCCAATCTGTCTCTCTATTATATAGTGCCTTTCCAATCTGTCTATTATATAGTGCCTTTCCAATCTGTCTATCTATTATATAGTGCCTTTCCAATCTGTCTATTATATAGTGCTTTTCTAATCTGTCTATTATATAGTGCCTTTCCAATCTGTCTATCTATTATATAGTGCCTTTCCAATCTGTCTATTATATAGTGCTTTTCTAATCTATTATATAGTGCCTTTCCAATCTGTCTATCCATTATATAGTGCCTTTCCAATCTGTCTATATATTATATAGTGCCTTTCCTGTCTACCTATTTATCTACTTTGCGTTGCTGGCACTAAGGCAGGTGAAGAGCAGCAAACCAAATTTTGCACACATTCATATTTATTAGCTGCATGCAGGTTTTAAAGCAACATGAACTTTGCTGAGAGGGTGACAGTCCACTTCATGAGGCCGACTTCTTCAACACTAATTTTTCAAAAGGTTAGCTTGTGGTAATTCTAGATGCCGCATTCACAGCTAGGCCAGACTAAAAGTTTGTTTAGGCACCTTTATAGTTGGCAGGGTATCATTTAATTTTGATTCACATCGCAATTAGAAGATGGGGGGAGCAGCTTACTTACCAGATGTTGGTCGATACTCGGCCACGCAAGATACAGATTGTACAAAAGATCTCAGTTCTTCACAAGCACTGAGAAATAAGTTTCCAGTGTTTTGTCCAAAATGAAATGAATACCGGAAAGCAGATGGGAGGACAGCAGGTTGTGCGTTTTCTGGTTTGTCGTTTTCTCGGGAATGTGCAGCACTGAAAGTAAGGCTAAAGGGGTCAGGGCGTCTTAACGCATGGGTACGCTGGGCACTTGCCCCCCCACGAGCATAGGGGCCAAATGCTAATCTATGTATGTCGTGACTTGCTGAGTGGTTGTGTAGGTAGGGGTCCCAAGTGCACTGCTTTGCCTGGAGGCCTATAATGCTGTTAAGATGGCTCTATACGGGGTCAAGGCAAATTTCATCTTGAATCACATATTCCCAAGGTGACATTTTTTTTCAATTGAAATCTTGAATTGCAAGTATTTACTAGTAAGGTGATCAGATTTGCAGAGGACATTCAAAGATGAATATCCCCTGCTGTCATTCTTCAAGGTAGAATGATCACATCCAAATCCACAGCCAAAACACACAGATTTAAAAATTTCGTTTGGTCCAGGCAGGCCAGAGCAGTAAAATGGTATACAGTAAAACCTTGGATTTGGAGTAACTTGGTTTTGCAAGACAAGCTAAAATTTTTAATTCAATTTAACTTGATAAGCGAGGGAGGTCTTGCAATACGAGTAGTCCGTATACGGTTTGTCTGCCGAGCGTCACGTGATCACAACTGAGCTGATGGTTCTTCTCTCTCTCTCTCTATCGCTGCGGGATTGTGGGTAATTGTATCCCATGCTCGGTCTCAGTCGGCGTGCCTCACTCGTATAGTCAGCATCCGTACAAGCGCATACTGTTTACTACAGCATTGTGACCACGTGTGTGTGCTGTGACGTGTGAGTCCCTGTCTTGCACCCCAAAACACGAATTCTCAGCACAGCAACACCAGCTTTTTTCAGCTTGAAACAGGAACAGCGCGGTTATTTATTGTATTCTGCCGCTCTCCTATACACAGACAAAGCAGTCAGACAGGGTCATGGCCAAGTTAGTGCCCAAGTAATACTGTGCCCTGCCATTTATAATGTTCCTTGTATCACCCATCGATGGCAGACGCTTACAGCATGTCCGCGATCTTTTCGGATTCGCTTTTAACGCCGAACTGCTACAACGCTGGGAGCCTGCGGTTGCTTCAGGACGCTCTTCGACATGTCGTCGCATTGGGTAGAATCCCAAAAGAGTTTAGAAACCTTACAGTGCGTCAAGCATTTTATTTTGTGTCCAAGTGTAGTGACTCTTCAGGCAAAAGCAACTGTCGTTGGATAGGCTCCTTGTTGAAGTCACACAAGAAAGAAGAAGATTCTAGTGAGCCAACAGAGAGCAGGGATTCCGTTAGTTAGAGTGAAAGTCTTCCTACACAATAGCCTTCCTCCTCCTCCTCTCTCTCATCTCCCTCACACCAGCCACGATTCTTTTCAGAGGTAAAGTGCAGGCTCATTTGTTTGATGTATTTTTACTTTAAATTTTGTATTAATCATTTTTATATGAATAGTTTTGGGTTGTGGAACGAATCATCTGAGTTTCCATTATTTCTTATGGGGAAATTCGCTTTGATATACGAGTGCTTTGGATTACGCGCACATTTCCAGAACAAATTATGTTCACAATCCAAGGTTCCACTGCACTCTATTATTTCAGCCTCCCCGAATAAAAATAAACAACAATCCTCTGGTATTTTACCTTATTATTGAGGGGTCCTACTGTACGATATTTACGGTATATTATGTGAATAACAGCAAAAGTTAAATGCACATTCGCACAACGTTTAGGCTCAAATTCTTTCTTTTATAATAATTCATACTAATGCTTTCCCATGTTGTCACTCTATCATTGTGTATTTTCTAAGCATTTTATTGATTTTATATAAAATCAAATAACATTCCATACAAGCATGTCAAGTTTAACAAAATTAGGTTCGAAACAAATCAACTCCTATCCGTGAGAAAACGAGCTACGCCAGCAGAGTAACACTTTAAACTAGTAAAAAAAATAAGTAAATAGATTAAATGAACAAAAATAAATAGAATAAAAAAGTGGGGAGGGAATCTGCTTCCTCAAATTAAACGCTTATTCTAAGATGTGATTGATCAGATCCTGCCAAGTTTTGAAAAAGTTTTGTACAGATCCTCTAAGTAGGAATTTGATTTTTTCCAATTTCAAATAGTACATAACATCAGTTACCTACTGACTTATAAAGAGGTGAGTTACGATTCTTCTAGTCGAGCAAAATAAGTCAACGTGCCACTAGTGAAGTAAAGCCAATTCCAGTTTGTTTGTCCTTCTCCACTTTAAGCCCCTCTGTGAGCCCACCAAACACAGCTGTTAGTGGATTAGGAGGGATTGGGGCACCCAGGCTGTCTGATTCTGGTCCAGAATGATGTTAATTTGGTGCAGGCCCAGAACATGTGACCCTAGTTGATTGGCACTTTGTACACATGATGATGATGATGATGATGATGATGATGATGACCCTAGCCATATAAATGACTCTGTATGATGTTTAGATGTCTCTTTGTTTATCTGTTCACCAATTGTGCCAAAGTGGCTCACCTGCTTTTCACAAAATGCGTGGTGCTGTTGGTTCAAGTTAAAATATAGGCTACTAGCTGAAATACCCAGCATTGCCCGGGAGGAAAATGAAGTGTTTGTTTTTTTAATTGTTTCAGAAAAATATAATAAAAAAAACCCCACAACTTTAAAAAATAAATTAACAAACATTAAAGACTCACTAATGTGTTTGTCTTGCGGTCTTGTATGCATGTTATCATCCAGTTATCATCCACCCTGTTTAATTAAAAAAAGCAACAGGGGTGTCGTGTGGTGGCGCTCAAACATAAAGAATGCTGGCAGTCACCTCCAGTTCGCCCTCTGGTGGTGGGGTGTCAACTGGATGATAATGTAGCATACATGACCGCAAGATCACCACCCCACCCTACCCAGAAGGGGGTGGGTTAGGGTTGATTTTCAGTCGACCGATGAGAAACATGTGTACCAAGTTTCATGAAAATCGCTCCAGCCGTTCGGTAGTGATACTGGAACATACATACATACATAGATAGATACACACATTGACTTTTATATATATATAGACTAGGGGCTGTGCCCCCTACTCATTTCGCTCACCCACCCCACAACCCCCACCCCACCCCTGGGGGCACGCTTCACGCTAGCCACTTCGTGTCTCTGCCGCTCACATTGTGAACCAGGGGGGCTGAATGCACACTAAAGACAGATCAGCTGCTGGCTTGCTGCTAGCTGCTACCGAGCTGCGTGATCCGCATGTCGCTCTGCGCGTCGATCATTTAAAAGCCTGTACAGCAGCTGTCCTTTCGTCTCAAAGGAACATTAAAGTGTCCCCAAAAAATAGTTTGTAAGCAAAGGTGTGATGTGCAAGAAGTCTCACGGGAGTTCAAAGTGTCTCTCTGAGATGATTACATCTCAAACTAAGATTTTATTATATAATAGATAGATATGTTGCATCGGGAAAGGGGAAGCAACCCAAAAACAAGAGCCGATGAGGAGATCACGATTCCTAACAGGAGTGTACAGGGGCTGATGGCAGAATGCCTTCAGAGTGCACAAAGTCTTGTAGCAGCCAAAGTGCGAACTCATCAAACACCACAAGTACGTACAGTACAGTGTTTTCTCCTCAACTACCTTCGATAACAGTTTCATTGGATTACAGCCTTTATCTCACAGCACAGTCTATTTGTCCCATCATGGGTTGTGTTTAGTAGCGATGAACAAACCTGCTGAATTTGTTTCAACTCAACTCAACTCAACTTAACTTCTCTAAAAAAAAGAACTTAACTTCATGGGAAGCACAGAAATGTTTGGGAATTTCAGCAAACTCACTAAAAGTCCATGGGGAAGGAGAAGCTCAACTAGGTTTGAGTGGAATTTAATGGTGTGATGGTCTTTTAAGTGTCTCTGAGGGACAGGGTCACGTTACACTGGACCAGTTATTGTGCCTTAAACTGAGACTGTGAGGCAGCAGTGCAAAACCGTGCCTCCTTGGGATGAAATTATAATACCGAGTCCACAATATTCGGAGTCTTTTGTGTTTCTTTGCATCTCCCAAGCTCTTATCACTACAACTAACTAACACCCACAGATCCTATGATGACAGGGATCTGCTTTATATATTTGAGGAATGCATACTATGCTTAATCCAGCAGACACAACGTTCAACGAATCGTTGCAAAACAACAAAGTATTTTCAGAATATTCTCATTATGATCAGCTAGTGCACCCCTCAAATGAAAATATGGAGTGTTTTTTTATTTTATCCAGCTGGAGTACTGAAGAGGTAGTGACATCATGCATACATATATATATAAGTTATTAGCTTTGTAAGCCCTGGCTCCTAGAAACCATTGAAATCGTCAGAAAAAAAATTGAAATGCAGAGTTGCTGGTTTCGTTTAACGGACGTGCTCGGTCCCCTTGTCTATCAGCGGCTAAGAGAGTTTCCCTCTCCACTGAGGTTTCATTTTGCCGACGTGCTCGCCTCGCTTATGTATTAGTGTCTAAGTATGTCTTTCATCTGCGGTTTCACTTTTGGCGATGGAGTCACTTTCTGTCAGCTTCGTGCTGTAGCCTCGCACTTCCAGGCCGGACAGACAGACTCACACACTTCCACAAGTAGACATTTATTATTTTGGACAATGCATGATGCAGTTCTGAACAAAGCTGTCAGCATACAAAGTGCATATCATCAGCTTTATGAGATGGCACATTGTGAACGGAGTAACCTGCGAGTAAGTCCAGCTCACTTGCAGTATTTTCACAGGCACAGCAGACATGACAATGAATGCAAAAAGAAGAATAAACTGTTGTTTTTCTTTATGTGTGTACACAACTGCCATCCAATCACGTACGTCACGGGTGTCGAACTCCAGTTCTCGAGGGCCACAGTGGCTGCAGGTTTTCATTCTAACCATCTGTTGAAACCAAAACAAATTAACTTAAACTACATTCTGATACTAGAACAATAAATATAGAGTTAGATAAATGTCGATAAAAGTTAAGTAGGTATAATAAAATATGCATCTACATTTCAAAAAAATGTTAGGAGGGCCGTGATTAAAACTGTGATGAAAACTCGGGTCACAAATACTTAAAGGTTGAGAAACGCTGCTCTAGTTAGCCACATAATGAATTTCCAGGAAAAAATTTGGTGAACAAAGTCACCAGCGAACCCACCCAACTTGCTCGGAAAAACATTTTGCCAAACTTCGCCGATCAGCACTAGCGTTAAGCCATACTTAATTTACAAAAGTTTTTTTACTGGTTTATTTATACATGGCCATTCCAACTACTTCAGCTAGTAAACCTATAAATCTACAATACATCGTAATACAGTGATCCCCGCTAAATCGCGGTTCAGCTATTGCGCCCCCGCTATATCGCAGAAAAATTCAATAAGTACATCCTACCTGTAGTGCATTTGCAGCCAATTCATAACAAAGCATACAGTTTTCAGCAGTCACTATGTGTACTAGACAAAAGTTTGTTAGAACAATATTAACGTATACACTACGCAACATTTAAGCAATACACTAGTAAATCATAAAACATACATCTACGTACAGGAATACGTAGACAGAGTCGCAATTCAAAATGAAATGTGCATACGTTTTTCATTTGTCACTATGCTTGCTAGACAAGAGTTCGTTAGAACAATAAGTATTATAATTTATAATAACTATAACTGTAAATATTGACTAAAATTCAGTAAAAAGTCAATATGTATATAAAATAATGAACATTTAAGCAATACAGTACAGTAAATCATTAAATATACGTACATCTAACACTACGGTAGACAAAGAGTTTCGTGTTACAGTACCCAGATGATTTCTTACTAGGCTGAAAGAGGAGACTCAACCAATCAGAGCGGGATTTTCATTCTCTTGGGCTCTGATTGGCTGCTGCTAACGTGGTGCAATCTCATAAGAACAGCGAGTGTGGATTCCCGACGCATTTCTCAGTTCTCTGTGTATCACGTACCTTGCTTCTGTTCCGATTGTTGTGAGCAAACATTTTGTGAACTTTTCGTTCTGTTTGAAGCCCTACGATGGCTCCCAAGCAACCTGCATCTTCTAAGCCTTCTGGTAGTAGTGAGCCTAAGCGCCAGAGGAAGACCTTGACCATTCAGGAGAAGGTAAAACTTCTGAATATGCTTCGGGAAGGAAAGCGTTACGCGGGCGTCGCTCGCCATTACAAGTTTACATGTGTTTAAAGTGTGTGGGAGGGGTATTTTAAGGCTTACACTATAAAAAAAATGTTTATTTATATGTTTTTTCTATATTGCGGATTTTCGACTATCGCTTATGGGTCTGGAACGTAACTTCCGCGATAGGCAGGGGATCACTATAATGTAATGGTGTTTCGTGTTTACAGCTCAGCCTTTTGGGGGTAAAATACTGTCCAACAAAGCAGTTGAGTATCTTCCAGAATTTTGCCTTCAATTTAAATTAGAATATATGGGTGTCAACTTAGTACATTAGTCCTGGCATCTCAATTTCAGGATATTACCGAGCATGAAATTTGGGTGAAGGGTATATTTTTTTATGAAACACATGAAAAGTGCCCTTAAATGACTTTAATCATAGTAATTAAAATACTTCAGGAAGTCCAAAAATATAATATCTCATTTAACTGCAGAACCAAATATGGGCTCATTTAGCTGGTCTTCTTGGCAAAAAGGCTACTATTACTGCCCAAATCCTAATTATCCAAATAGCTTGAAAATCTCAGATTGGCCACTGCTGTTAAGATTTGTAGTCACACCCTAGCCAGACGATTTTAAAACTAAGTACTTAAACATGAATGGTATGCTAAATAAAATATGTCTGTTTCTTTTTTTTTTTGAAATGTAAAATTACACAAGTGGAGTTGTGTTACTCCTTTTATAGCAAGAGCCAGGCAGGGCCAATTCAAAGGATGGATTTTCCGCTGGGTTAAAACCTATTGCCAGTGCAACTAAATAAAGTGAAATGAACAGTTAAGAAGGAAAAATAATCTAAAAGTTCCATTATTTATTTCATGTTTGAGGCACAATCATCATACATCAAGTCTCATGGGCTCAGCCTTAGAGAGCACAGACATTTAAGAGTTCAAGAAGTTTATTAGTAAAAAAACACAGTGGTTCAAACCATGCAATGAAACTCTTACTTTGCCAGTCTCCCTTATACCAAACACTAAATTAGATAGAAATTAACAAGTAATAAATAGGCAGAAATCAGAAAATAATCAGAAAAAATATTCATCCATCCATTATCCAACCCGCTATATCCTAACTACAGGGTCACGGGGGTCTGCTGGAGCCAATCCCAACCAACACAGGGCACAAGGCAGGAAACAAACCCCGGGCAGGGCGCCAGGCCACCGCAGCAGAAAAAATATACAAGAAATAAAATACTCTGTGCCTTGTGCTACAGACAGGGTAACAATCAATGGAATTGATGGAAAGTGATGTGATGAATGTATTATTCATGAGTCTGATGGCCTGTGGGTTAGAAGCGATATGTAAGTCTTGTTGTCCTTGATTTCACACTCCTGTAGCGTCTGTATGTTGTGGGTATGTACTGTCCTTAATAATACCGTAGGCCCTCCTGATGACCCTGGTAGCGATGGGAAGACTGTCCTAGAAACGAACTGTGCAGTTTTTATCACACGACACTGAAAATCCTTCCTGTCTTGTGCGGAGCAGCTTCGATACCACACTAGTTATTACTAGTTATTAAACTAGTAATAACACTCTCCACTGCATATCTGTAAAAGTTGCTGAGGATTTTGTTTGCGATGCCACATTTCCTCAGCGTTCTCCAGACGTACATTCTCTACTGTGATTTCTTTAAAAGCTGACGAGTGTTGTGGGACCAGGTGAGACCCTCACTGATGTAAGTTCCAAGGAATTTAAAGGTTTTCACCCTCTCCACCTCTGTCTCACCAATGTATATTATGGTATGCTGCTCCTTCCTCCCCCCTTTCCTTGGATCAATAATCATCTCTTTGGTCTTATCTGCATTTAAAGAGAGATGATTTTCATGACACCAGGCCACCAGTCATGCCACCTCACTTCTGTATGCAGTCTCCTTTTCCCCCAGTGATTAGACCAATAACTGTGGTGTCATCTGTAAACTTAATGAGGCTGGTATTAGTCTGAGAGGCCACACAGTCATAAGTAAAGAGAGTATACAACAAGGGACTCAACACACAGCTGGGTCTGCAGTGTCTGTGAAAACATTGTGAGTAAAGCACCATCCATTGCTGTGCTCTTCACTCATGACTCGATTACTCTGTCTACTATGTGCCACTTCGCATGTTCTCCCTTCCCAACACCAAAATCATGCTGGCTGTCTTCTTTGTATTCCATGGTGTATGAAAAAATATTGCAATGCCGTTTCAAGCTAGTAGGTTTTACCTAACTGAAACAAATGGAGCTCTAAATGTTTATAGATTTGTTTTTTTTAGATTTGCTTGCTTGCTGCTGGTGTGCTCCATATCATAATGCAATACAGGAAAAATTCCGTTAAAACGAATATCTTTACAACAAAATTTTCATTACAACAAAGTATTTTTATGGTCCCAACAGTTTCCCCATATGACGCGAGTCTACAGAAATCTCGTTACTACGAAGTACATTCAGCAGATACTTTCGTTACAATGAAGTACACAAAAGACCTTGAAATGCCTGAATGAATCATCCACAGAGCAGTTAGTTCTGTGGCCGCAGCTCAGTTGTGCACAACGATCCCCAAACAGAAACATTGTAATTTGTTTTCTTTCTTCGAAATTTCCTTGTCCATCCATCCATCCATCCAGTATCCAACCTGCTATATCCTAACTACAGGGTCACGGGGTTCTGCTGGAGCCAGTCCCAGCCAACACATGGTGCAAGACAGGAAACAAACCCCGGGCAGGGCTCCAGCCCACCACAAACTTTCCATGTACTGTTTTTCTTTGCCTTTTTTGTTTTTGGTGGTTTTCAGTGATACCTTTTGCTTATTGCTCGTCAACATTTGAAAAACATCCATTGGAATTTAACTCATTGTCATCTTCCTATAGAAACGGCAGACACGAAAAAACGATCACAGTTCATATTAGAAAAAAAAACTTTACATTTTTGCAGCTCTCGATTGCGGAAAAAAGACGTTGCCAGTGATTTCGGAATTTCACCATCGACACTGCCAACTTTTCTGAAGGACCCAGCAAAAAAAGAAGAAAAATCTTAGATTGCAAACGTATGTGAACTGCTGCATTTGAAGAAGTCTGAAAAGCAGTTTTTATGTGGTTCAGTGATGCTCGTTCAAGAAACATTCCTATTAATGCGGCACTCATTCAAGAAAATGTGAGGTTTGTAAACTCTCTTGGGACCTCCCCCAACTAGATAGCACACCGAAGAGCGTCCTGAAGTGCGTCGGTACAGGGCAACAGCAGGCTAACAGCTATACTGCATCTCTCTGCCGAAGTAAACAGAAAAGATCTTGACGGACGATGCAAGGTTAGGAGCACATAAATTGTAAATGCAGATAACAGGATTACTTGGTCACTGACCTGGCCACAACCCTGCCTGACTGCTGTGTCTGTGTGTAGCAGAGTGGCAGATCAAGCTTCAATAAATAACTGTGCCGTTCCTGTTTCGAGCTGAATAGAGCTGGTTTTGCTAAAGTACTGAGACTAAGCCTCGTGTTTTGGGTTGCAAGACAGGGACTTATATCGCGACCCTAATCTTTTATGATTTGCTTCTGTGGCACTTCACTGCAGCGCTATGAGCCTGTTGTTGCCCTGCCCCAGCAACGGACAAACAATCTTCCACAGACGCTGCAATCGCGCTTCGGGACACACTACAGCATGTCGTTCCTGTTTGGGTGGGGAGTGGGGGGGATCACAAGAGTGTTCAGAAACCTCACAATATGAAGAAGAAGAAAAGGATGATTCGGCTTCTGATTGATGATAACTGTGCTGCACACAACATGCTTCCGCATTTAGATAATGTTTGCATTGAATTCCTCCCACCCAATTGCACAGCAGTGCTTCAGCCATTGGATTTGGGCATCATTCGAACCCTGAAAGTGTATTATCGCAAGGAAATGCTGAGAAAGATTCTCGTCAGCATAACTTGTAGGCAGGAGCAGATTAAAATTAACATGAAAGAAGCTATTGAAATGAATGCAAACGCCTGGGTGTAAGTTAAAGAAAACACTATAGTGACAAATATAGAATCTCATTACAACAAAATATTTTTTAGGTTCCTGGGAGTTCATTGTAATGGAATTTTACCTGTATTTTCAAATGTATCTAGGGAATTAGAGCCTATCCTGCAGTAATGCTTAAAACAAAACTAGAGGGGGCATCAATGCATTATGGAGCCAAACAATCTAACTTGAATATCTCTGAGATGTGGAACAGGAACCTCAGATCCCATAGAGATTCCCACACAGATATGAAGATAATGTGCAGACCTACACAGAGTCTGAGATGCAAGGGACCCGCTTTATATACTTGAGGGGCTCTCCCTGTCATTACCTGATCTGCACAATGAGCAAAATGCAGTGGTACCTCTGGTCACGACCGTAATTCATTCCAAAGCTCTGGACGGGACCCGAACATAATTTCCCCATAAGATTGTATGTAAATACAATTAATCCGTTCCAGACCATACAAACTGTATGTAAATATATATTTTATTAAGTACAAAAATAGTTAATTATACCATAGAATGCACAATTTAATAGTAAACTAAATGTAAACACATTGCATAACACTGAGAAACCCTTGAACAACAGAGAAAACTAACATTGTAGTTTAGGGGATAGTGTGTTCAACCACACTAGCAACAGTTTTTCCACCTCTTCCAGCACTTGAGGCCTCTGCTTGGTTAACATTGTAACTCCTTTTGCAGCATCAGTTGCTTTGTTAGGCCCTGTATACGCAAACAAAAGAAAATGGAAAGCGGAGAATAGGAAATCATTGGCGCTTATGAATGCACATAGGGAAACTGGCCGCCAGTGTTTTTGTTCGCCACCAGAGTGTGTGGTCGTGAACAGATGCAAAAGTTTGGCAAACTTTTTGGTCGTCACCCGATTTGTACGTGTTCGGAAACATTCGTGACCAGAGGTTCTACTGTATGCTGAATCCAGCAGCGAAGACACAACATTCAATGAATCTATGCAGAACAACAAAGTTTTTTTTACAGTATTCCCATTATGATCACCTAATTTTTTTAAAATCATGATAAATTCAAAGAGAAGAATAAACAGTCAGTTTTCTTTTTATATTTACGCATCTGCCATCAAATCATATACGTGATTTAATGCCTGAGATTGTATATTTGCCCACATTTCAATACAGGTAGTCCCCAAGTTACAGACTTCTGACATACGACCGCAGCTACTCCTTCATCTGTCTGGTGGACGCAACACAGGCTTCTCAGTAACTGCCGCTTCATCATCTCCAGCCTGGGGACGCTGCAAGTGGTGGCTGGAGGGGGCCAGTTTCACTGCCCGCACAGTGTAGTGTCTCTCGGGCGGCTTAGGTTGATGAATAGGGCGGTGGGTGCCGCACCCCATTCATTCTCAGTGGTCGGCTGGGTGTGCAGCAAGCACTCGTGTGCAGGACAGAGGCTGGATGGGGCAGAGGGGGGCATTTCACTGTCTGCCCACCACACAGCCTTGCAGTGTCCCTAGAACAGCTGTCCCGTTCGTTCTTGGCGGATGGCTGGTGATGCTGCAAGTGGTGACCTGGCTGTGGCTGAACAGAGGCCGTTGAGGGTGAACGGGGTGGTGTGGGGCAGCATTGTAGTGTGCCTCAGGTGGCTGCCTGTTGAATGGGGGCAGTGGTGGGCAATTCCTGTTTGCTCTTGGTGGGCTGACATTGCAGGCAGAATACTGTATGCAAGTGGAGGTGACTTGAATCCCCCCCCACCCCACTGCCCCCATTCACTCTCAATAGCAAGTCTGCTTGTACTGTTACATACTGTGAAAATGAATAGACTCGACACATTTAAAAAGGTTTGGGGCAGCCACCGTATATTATTCCTGGCTGCAAAAGACTTTTTAAATAGCACAGAGATGTTCTCAGTACAGAGTCCAAAACAGAACTGCAGAGGCTTTAAGGGATCAGATAGGAAGTGATGTAAGGGAACTGGAAGTGATGCTCTTCTGATGTCATTTTGTGTGCCGGAAGTGACGTTCTTCTGGGCGCCGGAACTGGAAGTGACGTCATCCGCTCTGAATCGGACAGGTTTTCCCACAGCTTGTCTGCAGAGATAACAGGAGAAGGTTTAGTGCACCCATTCAGTGTAATAGAAACCATAGCCACCCCTGGCCTGGCGTGGAATTACCTTTGCTTGGTCAATACAACATCCTCCTATTCGTTTTGTTTGCGAAATGAAGTGTCTGCGCACTTTTCGTGGCATTACGTGTGTGACAGTACATAGCAGGAAGTTGTCTCTCGTCAGTACACCAGACGTGCCTTCCTGCTGTGATAGCGTGTACAGTGCTGTGCAGAAGAGCTCATCTTAACCTTTAGTCTTCACCCTTCAGTAATGTCTCTGAAACACAAATCTGATGCAAGTGCTGGTGATTCAGTTCACCATGGAAGAATCTAACCTTTACAAGGATCATAAATTGCACCGAACTGGAAGTAAGACTAAGAGCGTTTACATCCGCCTTTGACTCTGAATCGGACAGGTTTTCCCACAGCTTGTCTGCAGAGATAACAGGAGAAGGTTTAGTGCACCCCGCCACCCCCTGGCCTGGCGTGGAATTACCTTTGCTTGGTCAATACAACATCCTCCTATTCGCACGTGTGTGACAGTACATAGCAGGAAGTTGTCTCTCGTCAGTACACCAGACGTGCCTTCCTGCTGTGATAGCGTGTACAGTGCTGTGCAGAAGAGCTCATCTTAACCTTTAGTCTTCACCCTTCAGTAATGTCTCTGAAACACAAATCTGATGCAAGTGCTGGTGATTCAGTAAAGAAGAGAAAAACCATCACCATGGAAAATAAAGTAGAAATAATAAAAAGGTCAGAGAGAGGTGAAACTCTATCATTCATTGGCAGAGCACTTGTTACTGTCGGTCAGCGATAGCATTTATTAAAATAATGTGCCTGTTCCGAACAAACCTGTAGTCCCTATCTCGTACGTAACCCAGCTTTACTCAAATCATATTCCTTTTCTTCTTATAAAGCACCTCATTTACATTCAAGTACCACGTTGCATTAGGCCTTCCATTTTCACAAAGGAAGCCCACCATTTATTCTCATATTTGCATTCATTGTCGGGTCTGCCGTGTATGTGAAAACTTTGTGAGTCAGTCAAAAGGCATCGTCCATCGCTGTGTTCTTCATTTGTGGCCCGATTACTCCATCCACTATCTGCCACTTCGCATGTTCTCCCTTCCCAATGTCAAATTCATGCTGGCTGTCTGCTGTGTATTCCATGGTGTGTTAAAAAAAACATTGCAATGCTATTTCAAGTGAATTTATGGTTGTTTTTACTTAACTGAAATAAATGGAGTGCAGACTATTTTTAGATTTTTTTTTTCTTGCATCATGTATAGAGAAACAATGTGAGTGATTATAAGTGTGTCATTTTTCATTGATTATTTCACTGTTGAAGACATACAGCAATTCACATCCATGAAACAATGTTCAGTAATGTAGACAACAGCGTCAGGAGAGAATTATCGAGGTAGAAGGGATATCCAAATACAGTCAAGTGCATGCCAAAGGTACGTCTGGAGCTTTTAGTGTGAAATTATTTTATCTCTGTACTTTTTGTATTGCTGTGGTTTACAGCTTGAGAGAAGGTGGGTAGTGACATCCCCATCCAACACTGGTGCCCACAGACAAACCCACACAGATATGAAGAGAATGTGCAGACACAGCCAGCTATGAATTCCTACAAGTATCTGAGTTAGGATGCCTCAGCTAATATTACCAAAGCAATGTTACAGTAGCCATTAGTGGAAGCCCTACACCATGCAAACCGGGTGTGTCACTGAATCAGAAGGAGCTACTGCTTGCTATTAACGTTCACAGTGGGAGCAATCAGAACGATTAAGATTACAGCAGTGCAGTTACAAGAAACCCACATCAAGCACATCTGGCAGGCCGTGGGAGGGCTGCTGCAGCCTGCCTACCATATTGAACTCCCTTGAAGTAAAGGCACATAAGTGTATTGTCCAGCTGTGGGCTTGCTCAGAATGGTGTCGTTCATCTGGTTTAGATTTCAGAAAAGAAACTCCATACTGTTAAGTGCAGCAAGAAGAAGCACATTTAAAGGCACACTCACTGACTTTACTTAAAAGTCTTTGTAAATAAAATGAGAAAAGAGTGGCTGTCACTCCATCGAGCATATGAGTAAATTCTTATTGAATGTTGTGTCTTTAACTGCGCAGTCCATAACAAAGCAAATCACAAAGCTGAGAAGAATACAATACTATACAGTATAAAAATAAGACACAACAAAGTGAGAGAGTCAGAGCACCACTTTGGTGACCCCGTGCAATTTGAAAGAATGTGCAAAAATGCAACATACAAAATTTTACAGAGAAAAACTTTCCAGATGTGAGTTGAGAACAGAAATGAAAGCAAAATGGCTGGTTCCAGGTTATATACTCACTCAGCCAGAAGGAGCGGGGCAATGGAAGTGACATTAGCGGTGGAGTGGCTGTCAGTCTTCTGTTCTGCAGAGATAGGAAGACAGAGAAAGTATTAGAACTCTTGGTTCAGCCGGTAATTACCATCATCAGAACCCTCAAACTGTCTCCATTGTGTACCCGCATGACTATACACCAGTGATATTTTCATAACGAAAATGAGAACTAGAACTAAAAGTATTGTTTTTCATTTTACAAGAACAAGAACTGAAATTAAGGCAAACAGAGACACTAAAACTAAATAAAAATAAACAAACTAAAACGAGAACAAAAATTGAGTAAAAACGAAAAAAACAGCAATAGCATTTTCGTTCAATCCGGTTCAATCGCCCTGAGAGTTCAGTTACATTGCACTATTCACTATGTAACTTGGGCTTACTAGTCGCGGGGTGCAACTTACGTCAAGGACCATTGTTTGTTTGTTGAGCACATTTGGTTCATCAGGTTGAAGCCGTAAGCACGTGTGGTTGATGACGGCGAGTTCTGCATAGACGTTTGTGGGTAGAAAGTGAGAAAGTAATGTGTGGAAATACTTTAATTACAGCGCAGATGATAATAAAAGCAAATGTAGCGTGAAAGAAGAAGAAAAGAGTCTCAGAGTTTCAGTGCAGGACCAACTGGATCCGTAGTTAGTGGAAGTCCAGCACTTCTCTCGCACCAGGACTGCACTTCGGTACAGGGACGTGTGATCAGGGGATGCATGAAACGTAAAAAAAAAAAAAAAACTAATAATAATAACATAAAATACATTTTTCCACTGGTCTGTGCTATAAATTTTTCTGTACAATTCCAATAATTTTGATTATTTTTTTACTCAAAATTGTATAATTTGTGCATTTCCTGATCAAATATAAAGGAGAAACGCGAGATGTGGCAGTGACGAGATGAGCCGAGCCTCACTTCAGACTACGCTCTCCCTCACACACTGGGTTGACGCATGCAATTGGCGCGTGCCTGGTGCTGTCTGTCTGTATGTCGCCGATATAATGTTGGCACACATGTTTATTATACACCCTGATTTTCCACAGTCTGGCTAATATCTTTAATGAATGTGTGTGACATACAGGGTGGTCCTGATCTAATTATGCAGATCCAGATCGTCTGGATGACTTTGATTTATGCGGGGGCGATTCCAGTTCAGTGCGAAGACGATTCTTCATGTCGTCAGTTCGCACACTTCTCGATGGTTTGGGATTTTTCTGGTGATTTTCTATGTAATAAACTTAATATGTTATAGCGTAATGAAAATTGCATAAATAGATCGGTTAGATTAGTCTTGCTGATCGGACATAAAACCACAGTGAAAAGGCACAAGTTGAGGCAGACAGTACTGTGCCGCCCTGAAGAGGGCGCATGTGAGCCCAACAGGTTTCTCTGCGCCAATAAGTTAGTGATATCAGAAAGTCAAGTGCACTGCAGCGGTCTGTTTATTTTTATTTTTTTCTTCCAACTGACTGCCAACATGGAAGATTAAGACTTTTAAAACTAAATGAAAATACAGAGGACTTTGACAAGAAAGTGATGGAGATTTTCGTGGAGAAGGATAGGCACATGAACTTCACTTACAAATAATCCAATCCACAGAACAACAACAACATTTATTTCTATAGCACGTTTTCATACAAATGATGGAGCTCAAAGTGCTCTACAGGATGAACAAAGAAAAAAAATATATAAAAATAAAATTAGGCAATACTAAGTAACAAAGAATAAAGTAAGGTCTGATGGCCAGGGAGGGCAGAAAAAACAAACAAAAAAAAAATAAACTCCAGAGGACTGGAAAAAAAAACAAAATCTGCAGGGGTTCTAAGGCCATGAGACCACCCAGCCACCAGTGGGCATTCTACCGAACATAAATGACCTCAATCAGACCTCATGGTTTTCAGGCTTCACATGGAAGAATTTGATGATGATGGTCATGTGGACATCAGGCCTTCAATCCACCAATGTAGGGACTGCATGATGCTTTGATCAGGTGGTGGTGAAAGAGATCCAGAAAGAGAACAGCCCGAGGGCAGTGTTTGCTAATCAAGCTATGAGGAACTTTAAAATTAGATCTTGTTAGACAGTAACTTTCCTTCACTTTTAAACGTTTATATTGTCAGACGTACTAGGGTGTAAGTAAAATGACACATAAAAAAGATTACAATATGCAAGGTTTCGAGGCAACTCAGGCCCCTT
The DNA here is from genome assembly GCF_016835505.1 of Polypterus senegalus. NCBI lineage: Eukaryota > Metazoa > Chordata > Cladistia > Polypteriformes > Polypteridae > Polypterus > Polypterus senegalus. The sequence continues at coordinate 194,691,391 of NC_053158.1, forward strand.
CTTCAGGCAAAATGTGACACAGAAACTGGAGTTCCCTGTGTTTATATAGACCCCAGGACAGATTATAAAAGAACTTAAGCCAATGCTACACAATGACAAAACACTGAAAAATGGCTTTCCAGAACCTCCCCTCCTGGCATACAAACAACCGCCAAACCTGCAGCAACTAATTGTCCGAAGCTCCCTAAGTGAACCAACAGAAAATGGCACAACTCCCTGCCTACAGAAAAGATGTAAAACGTGTGCTCACATTCATAATACAGACCGTGTAGTCATACCACACTCACATAAAGGTATCATTTTCCTGCAGATCATCTCATGTGGTCTACCTCATTCTCTGTATGAAATGTCCTGACACCGTGCTCAATGTGGGAGAAACTGGACAAACACTCCGCCAGAGAATGAATTTCCACAGGTTCCACATTAAACGTGGCAACACAGATGTTCCTGTAGCGGCCCACTTCAACAGCCACGGACACTGTGAGAGGGACTTTAAAGTCACGGGGCTTATGGGCAACTTCAGAACACAGCAAGTGAGAAAAGAATGGGAAGGGAAACTCCTGCTAAAACTGAACACATGACAACATGGTTTGAATAGATTGTTTGCATCTCTCGGACTGACACAGACAGCCGGACTAGAGATCCACATTGTACGGAAAAACTCATCAGAAACTTCTAAAGCCTTTGTTGGACAGTTATCTTATCCAGAGATCTCGACTATACATTGTTCTCCTCTCTTGCTTAATGAATCTTAACGTGAAGAGGTGTGTTATTTTTTTACATTAAAGATGTCTCACTTAAAGGTTTTCCAATGTTGTTATCTGTCCTGGTGTGTATATAAATACAGGGAACTCCAGATTCTGTATTACATCTGGCCTGAAGAAGGGGCCTGAGTTGCCTTGAAAGCTTGCATATTGTAATCTTTTTTAGTTAGCCAATAAAAGGTGTCATTTTACTTGACTTCTCGCTATTTTCAGACGTTAATGGTACAAAAAATATCAATTTATCTGCTCCGATTCTCAGATCTATGCATATAAAAGGCAAAGCCCTTACTGACTCATCACTAATTCTCACACTTTCCATATTGGTGGGAAGCTGAAATTTCGCGTGCTCATTCCTTGCAGTGTACTTACAAAAGTTAGGTATGTTTCATGTCCTATTGCAACACACAAGGGGGGGGGAAACGGGTGTACCCCCTAAACTGTATATATACAGGGTGGTCCAGATCTAATTATGCAGATCCAGATCGTGTAGACTTTGATTTATGCGGGGACGATTCCAGTTCTGCGCGAGACTTCTCGATGGTCCGGGATTTTTCGGGTGATTTTCTATGTAATAAACTTAATAAGTTATAGCGTAATGAAAATTGCATAATTAGATCTGGACCACCCTATAGTTAGGGGAAACCCCTCCTCACTATTTCTGTGACTTCCAGTATATGCAGGAGCCCATGCTCATCCTTTACACTGTACATACAAACATTTCAAAAATGTTTCATTTCTCGCCCTGCCCCGTAACGAACTTTCCAAAATAACGTCTTCTTTTTGGTGGTTCTCACCCTTATACCTTAAGGAACTTTCAAACTGACCTCTCCCTTTGGCCGTTTCATTCCTTATTTCCGTTAACAGAGGATTTTTTTCATGGCCGCCCCCCCCGTCCCCCTTCCTTTTTCCGCACTACTACATGGTTAGCTCCCTGCCTATATACATTAACGACATCCCGCGCTCATGTTCCTCCTCGCTCACTTCCTTACTTTCCTCAGCTGTTCGTCGTGCTCACTGCTCCCTTCTTCTTTACTCCACTGCTTCAAGCCTGTTATTTTTGGCCTTGCTTCACGTCTCCCTCCTCGTGACTGTTGCCTTTTCTTTTACTCCACCGCTTCAAGGCTGTCATTGTCGGTCTTCCTTACTTGCTCAAGTACGTCTTCCTGGTGCGGACTTCTGCTTTTCATTCCCTGCTCCATCGCTTCTCGCCTTCTTTCGTACTTTCTCTCTTAACAGGTGCAAGTTTACCCCGAATAACATGTCTATTCCGGTGACCACCATCGATCACAATTTCACTGACCTGTACCAAGTGGTTTCCATTCCCCGAGATTGCGCCTGCCTCTTCCATTCTCTCTCTTACTTGTTGCATGGCCATATCAGTCTCAGCCTTGATATCTGCAGAGACATTGTGTCTTATGTACTGAATGACTGGGACAGGCTCAAGGTGTGAACTGATGACGGTACAGGAGACAATTATACTACACAGGACCACTAGGGCAGTGAAATGCTGCCGCTCTCAAACTATGGTTCTGCATGTGAACTGATAGTTGCCGTGGAATTGTTTTATTGTCGCTTTCAAATGTATAGAAATGGGGAATTATTTGACACCTTTGGACAACCTGGAATGCCTGTTAAACATCTTCGATTCACAGGTAGCGATTTGGGTAGTGGACACTTCGATGTTTATGAATGCTTCAACTCTGACAACGTGGACACAAAGTTATCAATGAAACCTGTTGTATCTTTAGGTTGGATGGGAAGCGTCGGTGCACAGCCATTTTAAGATCTCTCCAGAGATGTTCAATCGGATTCAAGTCTGGGCTCTGGCTGGGCCACTCAAGGACATTCACAGAGTTGTCCTGAAGCCACTCCTTTGATATCTTGGCTGTGTGCTTAGGGTCGTTGTCCTGCTGAAAGATGAACCGTCGCCCCAGTCTGAGGTCAAGAGCGCTCTGGAGCAGGTTTTCACCCAGGATGTCTCTGTACATTGCTGCAGTCATCTTTCCCTTTATCCTGAATAGTCTCCCAGTTCTTGCCGCTGAAAAACATTCCCACAGCATGATGCCGCCACCACCATGCTTCACTGTAGGGATGGTATTGGCCTGGTGATGAGCGGTGCCTGGTTTCCTCCAAACGTGACGCCTTGCATTCACATCAAAGAGTTCAATCTTTGTCTCATCAGACCAGAGAATTTTGTTTGTCATGGTCTAAGAGTCCTTCAGGTGCCTTTTGGCAAACTCCAGGTGGGCTACCATGTGCCTTTTATTAAGGAGTGGCTTTCGTCTGGCCACTCTACCATACAGGCCTGATTGGTGGATTGCTGTAGAGATGGTTGTCCTTCTGGAAGGTTCTCCTCTCTCCACAGAGGACCTCTGGAGCTCTGACAGATTGACCATCGGGTTCTTGGTCACCTCTCTGACTAAGGCCCTTCTCCCCCGATCGCTCAGTTTAGATGACCGGCCAGCTCTAGGAAGAGTCCTGGTGATTTTGAACTTCCACTTACGGATGATGGAGGCCACTGTGCTCATTGGGACCTTCAAAGCAGCAGAAATTATTCCCGAGATTTGTGCCTTTGAGACAATCCTGTCAGAGGTCTACAGGCAATTCCTTTGACTTCATGCTTGGTTTGTGCTCTGACATGAACTGTCAACTGTGGGACCTTCTATAGACAGGTGTGTGCCTTTCCAAATCATGTCCAATCAACTGAATTTACCACAGGTGGACTCCAATGAAGCTGCAGAAACATCTCAAGGATGATCAGGAGAAACAGGACGCACCTGAGCTCAATTTGGAGCTTCATGGCAAAGGCTGTGAATACTTATGTACATGTGATTTCTCAGTTTTTTTATTTTTATAAATTTGCAAAAATCTCAAGTAAACTTTTTTCACGTTGTCATTATGGGGTGTTGTGTGTAGAATTCTGAGGAAAAAAATGAATTTAATCCATTTTGGAATAAGGCTGTAACATAACAAAATGTGGAAAAAGTGATGCGCTGTGAATACTTTCCGGATGCACTGTAACTTTAACGCAACACGTCCTCCAAATACGAACCTGATTGAAAGAAATAATGATAATCAAATCCTTGATAACAGCAACACTCATAACAGTGACAAAACAATTACATTGACAATCATGTTACGTTATTAAGATGCTTCTTTTTCGTTTTCATAATTTCTTTAACATACTACTTCTCCATTGCGAAGCGCGGGTATTTTGCTAGTTAAAAATAAACTGGAAACACTGCACAACCAAGGCATAGCTGTGATACATTTTCTACTCTCTTCTGAAAATGAACTGTTATTTTTTCATAATTTGTAAGTGTCTTGTGTTCCGGTTATGAAGACAATACAGCGATGCCATATTCTGTAGACGTTCTTTGTTTCTTTTCAAGAATGGCTCACAGATGTCAAGCCCGTGTCATTCGCAGTGATTGGGACCTGCTGCTGTCCTTGGACGATCTGCAGCCGCCGCCTCTGAACTGACTCCCATTTGGCGAAGCTATGGCAAGGCTGCAAAGTTTGTGTGTTGGCAAAATGCTGCCGTATTTGATCTCGTCAAGAGCGCTTCACTTGTGAAAGTGTGGGCGAATCTTTGAAAGAAAATATGTAGAACGCACCGTTCAAGACATCTGCTAATATTTTGACGGTTTCCCCTTTAATGTGCTTTGTGAAGGCACTCAGAGTAAAGTGATGGATAGAGGACAGCATAGGCAGTGCCAGACAATCACTTGGAGGCAGGTTTGGGTCTTCACTGATCTGATAAATTAAGACAATTGTGTTCTAAAAATAAATACTTTTGTCTTTTTCAAGACATGTTGCATTGTTTTTGTAAAAATGCTCACATGTATGTAAAAAATGTAAAAAATAAACACTCAAATAACCTCAGCCTGGGCGGTTGGGAACTCCCTGTGCTTAGTAGTACTGTAATTGACACACTTTAATATATCAGCACTTTAAAGCTTTGTCATTTTTATTCCTTTCAGAAACTGTGGAACACGGACCAAATAAATGTGGCAAGTAAGTGTAATGAATTTATTTGTAAAGTTCTTGCATTCATCCTGCTATTGTCTGATTGTTTCTTTCTACAGGTTTTTCATTTTTCTTTGATGCTCTGATCACAGACATTAGCACACTGTGAGTAAAAGAGTGACAGTGAATTGACTGACTTCCCGTCCAAGTTAGCACCCGATACTCCGGGAAAAGGCTCTTGAATTGGACTGAGTGGGTGCCTAGGCATGGTTCATTCCTGGCATCGCTCAGACCCACCCTCAAATCATAACACCATGCCATCAGCAAAACCAAGGAACTGGTTATTGACTTTCACTGCACCAAAGAGACTCTGTGTCTGGTCACTATTCAGAGAGTGGACATAAAAGTGGTGCATTCCTACAAGTACTCGGGAGTCCACATCAGTGACAGGTTGGACTGGTCTTGGAATGCAGAGGAGCTACGGTATATAAGAAAGGGCAGAGCAGACTCTCTTTTCTTAGGAGAATGTGCTCCATTAACATGGGTTGAGACATCCTTCATATCTTCTATAACTTTGTGATGGCCAACATCACTGCAAGAGAGGCCCACCAAATCAGCAAGCTAATCAAAAGTGCAGACTCAGTCATGGCACACACTCTGGACCCCCTGGAGGTCAAAGAGGAGGAGGAGGGAATAAAAACAAAACTGAGTGCCATTACGAGCAATGCTGCAGATACTCACTCTGACACAACAACACTGAGGACTTTCAGACAATGTGTCAAGAAACACTATGGGAGCTCCTTTATAGGAACAGCAATATGGCTGTATAGTGCCTGACAGGGACTGTGACAGCCAAAGCAGAAGTTTTTTTTTCTTTCTTTTTTAATTTTCCTCCTTTTTTGGCATTCGGTGTGTGTTCAGCTCAGTGTGTGTATATATTTATTATATAGCACCTATCAAATCTATCTGTCCATCTATTATATAGTGCCTTTCACACCTATCTATCTGTCAATCAATCAATCATATGGCGCCTTTCATTATCTATCTATCTATCAGTATACAGTGCCTTTCATTATCTAGCTATCTATCATATAGTGCCTTTCACATCTATCTATCTATACATCTATCATATAGTGCCTTTCACATCTATCTATCTATCCATCCACCCATTGTCCAACCTGCTGAATCCAAACACAGGGTCAGGGGGGTCTGCTGGAGCCAATCCCAGCCAACATAGGGCACAAGGCAGGAACCATTCCCGGGCAGGGTGCCAACCCACCGCAGGACACACACAAACACACCAAGCACACACTAGGGCCGATTTAGAATCGCCAATCCACCTAACCGGCATGTCTTTGGACTGTGGGAGGAAACCAGAGCGCCCGGAGGAAACGCACGCAGACGCAGGGAGAACATGCAAACTCCACGCAGGGAGGACTCGGGAAGCGAACCTGGGTTTCCTAACTGTGAGGCAGCAGCACTACCACTGTGCCACCGAGCCTATCTATCTATCTATCTATCTATCTATCTATCTATCTATCTATCTATCTATCTATCTATCTATCTATCTATTATATAGTGCCTCTCCTATCTATCTATCTATCTATTTCTTATATAGTGCCTTTCACATTATCTATCTATCTATCATATAGTGCCTTTCAGATCTATCTATCTATCTATCTATCTATCTATCTATCTATTTCTTATAAATAGCCTTTCACATTATCTATCTATCTATCTATCTATCTATCTATCTATCTATGTATCTATTATATAGTGCCTCCTATCTATCTATCTATCTATCTATCTATCTATCTATCTATCTATCTATCTATCTATCTATCTATCTATCTATCTATCTATCTATCTATCTATCTATCTATGTATCTATTATATAGTGCCTCTCCTATCTATCTATCTATCTATCTATCTATCTATATGCCTTTCATTATCTATCTATCTATCATATAGTGCCTTTCAGATCTATCTATCTATCTATCTATTTCTTATAAATAGCCTTTCACATTATCTATCTATCTATCTATCTATCTATCTATCTATCTATCTATCTATCTATCTATCTATTAGTATATAGTGCCTTTCATATATATACTGTACATGATATCACTTAAACATACACAATGATTGCTGAACTTCTAAAAATGAACATTTAACAAAATGTATTGAATGACTTGGCATATTCTGGACACATGAGGAAGATGTATTTGTTGAGGGTGATATTGTATAAATGCCCCTGAAATGACACAAATGACTATACAATTCTTTGCCACGTTACCTTTTATTGTGATATTTCTAGCACATCTATTAGGTGACTGGGGATTGCACAGTTGTAATGATGACTGGGTGGATGTGCAATCCTTTCCTTAAAACCTTTCTGACCACTGCAGCATCTGCTGATATCTACGATGCCTAGGAAGCTCTGTTCTTTATATGAAGAAAAGAAAATTCAAGCAAGTAGTTAAGTGCCCACAGGCTAACTACACACATCCATTATCTGGTGCGATGAGCTCATTTGTGCTGAGAGTGACAGTGATGCCATCACACTGTGGCCTCTCCTCTTGTTCCTTTTTTCGGTGCCTGATGGTTTTTGCTTTTTCATTTTGCCTGCCACTTCACTTGTGATGTATTTTTTGTGTGGGTTTGGAGGTGGTGAAAGTGGTGAGTCAAACCAAACTAACCGTAACATTGACCCCCTTTTCTACCTCTCCACCCTCCACATTAGCAATCTACTCTGTGTTGGTGCCACAGAAGGCATACATTCATAAGGGCATGCAGTGAGGCATGTAGGCCGTTATGTGCAACATCCAGGGTAAAGTGAAAGTGACTTGCTAAACGGGGGCCTAGGTGGCCACCTATGTCATTTGGTAGGTTGATTAGCTGTAAATGGGCTTGATAATGGAATAGTCCATCACTGAATGGGACGAAATGGGCATAGAAAGTGAATGGAGACAGCAGGCAGTGTGGTGTAGTGGTTAAGGCTTTGGTCTTCAAACCTAGAGGTTTGTGGCTTGAAATCCCACTACTGACACCATGTCACTTCACCCCCCTACACACCAATTGTGGCCCAAATATTTGAGATGTGCCATCAGCTAAATTAGTAAAAGGATTTATTTTTGTGTATGTTTTCTACATTTAAATAAGAACACACAGTGATGCCAAATTTGAATCCAGACTCTGTCACTGTTTGTGTGAAGTCTGCACACTCATAGCTCATCTTATCTGTAAATTCCAAATTTTGTTCCCATATCCTAAAACTGTGCAAATTTAGTTAACTTCCCATGCTTAACTGTTCCCTACTGGTAAAAAGTGTCTGCTGAGAAAACCATCCCATTTTACAACTTTATCTTTTATTTTCCAGCACCCCGAAGGAGAAAGGAGGAAAAGGCAACGACGAGACCTACTGGAAAGAAATCAATGCAGCCATGGCTTTGACGAACCTTGCGCAAGGGAAGGAAAAAATATCAGGGACAACCAGCTGCATCATACAGAAATCCTCCCATATAGCGGAAATAAAGACAGTCAAGGTGCCCATTGTGCAGACCTTCTAAAAAAAAATTAAGAAATTAAACGCACGCCGGCACCAGTCGGCGAAAGGAGTTGACTTCATTGGGCCAAATCATTTTTTGTTTTTTTGTCAGATTTAAATCATTTGTAAGCTTTCTTGTCTTGAACCCGAGCTGAACAAGAATTTGAAAAGTGTGGTTGATGTGTACAGTTAATTACTAGAAACGACATAGGGAAATTAACTTATTGATAAAATGCATTTCCTTTATAAAATACAGAAACACCTCAGTGCCTTTAAATGGGGGGGAAAAAAAATAAGTAGCAATAATTTATGAAATTGTACCAAAAACATTTTTGTGCATAATTTAAAAACAAAAGCAGAAAAATGTAGATGCGTGCACCTATTTAAAAAGTGCTTCCAAACTCTTCAGCCTCCGTACTGTGTAATTACCGGCTGCCTTTTTTTTTTTAAAGTGTACTAAAATCCTGAAAGGCCGCCTGTTTTCATTTGTCACTGACATCTCAGCGGACGGTGGCTAACCATAAGTGACCTGCAGCTGCAGTGCAAACGGCATTGGGTCGAGCTGGAAGTGCTGTGCTGCGCAGTGTGGGTGAACGAGAAAGAACTGTGAAGAAACAATCGGACAGGCGGACAGATGAGTCGAGGCAAAGGCATTGACTCGCGCCACTCGAGTTCTGCGTCTCGTTACATGGAGTCCGAGTCTATGGCGAGCACCCAGGGACCTCCGACTGTTCCTGCCTGTCCGCCTAATGGTTAGAGGACAGTAATCTGAGCACACATGATTTGTAGCAGAACCTTCAGGGCTGCATCGTCATTCAGCTTCCACAAAGTTTCTCTTTCTTTCTTTCTTTCTTTCTTTCTTTCTTTCTTTCTTTCTTTCTTTCTTTCTTTCTTTCTTTCTTCACATTAGTAATGGGCATAGAAAGTGAATGAAGACAGCAGGCTTGGAGACTTCAAACCCAGAGGTTTGTGGCTTGAAATCCCACTACTGACACCATGTGACCATGAGCAAGTCACTTCACCTGCCTACTGTACACCAATTGTGGCCCAAATATTTAAGTTGTGGCATCAGCCAAATAAGTACATGGATTTATTTTTGTGTTTCTTTTCTACATTTAAATAAGACTGCACAGTGATGCCGAATTTGAATCCAGACTCTGTCACTGTTTGATAGAAGAACCTTAAGTGCTGCATCATGATTCAACTTCCACAAAGCTTCTTTCTTTCTTTCTTTCTTTCTTTCTTTCTTTCTTTCTCTTTCTTTCTTTCTTTCTCTTTAATAACACAGCATTAAACCCAAACTGAATAATTTCTTTCTGTATTTAAATAGAAAAAACGTTTTAGACAAACTGCACGCCTCTGCTCACAATTCTTGATTTCTTCATATCCATATCAAGAAAATAAGACCAAAGGAATTTCTTTCATTGGGAAAAAAAGATTTCTTTCTTTCTTTCTTTCTTTCTTTCTTTCTTTCTTTCTTTCTTTCTAATCAACTGAGCAATGTGACACAGGCTTGTTCTTTAAAATATCCCAACAGTGTTGCCTTTTATTTGTTTTTCAATTTTCTTGTGTGAATTTTTTACAACATGCGCTATTTTATGAGGGAGATATTTTTGTTAAGAAAATCTTGCTTATTAGCGTGACATCTGTACTGTCATATTTTTTATGCAACAGGGAACAATTTAATATGGAAATCATGCGCACATGTGTTTTATCGATTGACGCAGTAAAAGCCAAGTGTATTAAGGAAAATGAAGTTCAGCCATACGAACAAATGCAGTTACTGTTTTGAGAGACAGAATAACTGCTGCTTATGTCTTAAAATTCTGTACAAAATAGGCTTCTTGATGGGTGTTTTTTTAAACATACTTTGTACTGTTATTAGACTTCATTTCTGTTGCCTATTTGCTGTTTGATACTTTTTCAGCGTAAGCAATTACTTTGTTCACGTTTGTTTTTATAAATTATTATAATGTAAAAGTGAAAAAAATGTTTCTTATTATTTTTATTTTTGTTAAATTATGAAATGGGAAAATAACAGAGACAGGATTTTTGTCCAATGTCTTAATACATTTATTTGACATCCTTCTCCTGTAGGCTTAAAACAAGCCGTTCAATAAACAATATCAGCAGCAGTCACATTTGTGGTGGACTTTTGAACTGAAGCTCACTAACTGGTGTCATGTTAGCAACTGGTGAGGGACGTTCAACAACAGAAACAGACTCACAGTTAGTCAGGGAGGAATGAGCCTGTGAAACAAGAATGGCGTGCCAGTAACATATGAGATATAATGTGGATATAAGTAGAGGGGTAGTGAGAGGCACTGTATGATAGATAGATAGATAGATAGATAGATAGATAGATAGATAGATAGATAGATAGATAGACTAGATAGATAGATAGATAGATAGATAGATAGATAGATAGATAGATAGATAGATAGATAGATAGATAGATAGATAGATAGATAGATATATGAAAGGCACTATATAATAGATAGATAGATAGATGTGAAAGGCACTATATAATAGATAGATAGATAGATAGATAGATAGATAGATAGATAGATAGATAGATAGATAGATAGATAGATAGATAGATAGGAGAGGCACTATATGATAGATAGATAGATAGATAGATAGATAGATAGATAGATAGATAGATAGATAGATAGATAGATGTGAAAGGCACTATATAATAGATAGATAGATAGATAGACAGATAGATAGATAGATGGATGTGAAAGGCACTATATAATAGATAGATAGATAGATGTGAAAGGCACTATAGATAGATAGATAGATAGATAGATAGATAGATAGATAGATAGATAGATAGATAGATAGATACTATATAGATAGATAGATAGATAGATAGATAGATACTATATAATAGATAGATAGATAGATAGATAGATAGATAGATAGATAGATAGATAGATAGATAGATGTGAAAGGCACTATATAATAGATAGATAGATAGATAGATAGATAGATAGATAGATAGATAGATAGATAGATAGATAGATAGATAGATAGATAGATAGATAAAGTAATTGCATATAATTAGCTGGTAGATGTTTGTTCTTTTATCTGGCATTGCTAACATTCAAAATGAAATTAGTGGAACACTCCAACCAAAAAATATATTTTTTTGTATGTTACCTACCCCATGTAGTTTGTAGTGATGGCCGAGAAATAAAATTTCTTTTATTTTTTCATGCAGACCGGAGTCAGCAAACTTTCCAATTTAGTTGGGCTCAGTGCTGACCAGTGCTGAGCAACGGTAAACACTATCAAAAAGTCAATGAACAAATCTCATCCAGTCGTATGCCCACAACATCCCAAATATGTGGATTTTTACTCAAATACTGTTATATATACCACTTCATATGTTTCGTATCATTTGAATTGAACACCCGGCTCCCCGTCTCGTTCATTGGTCACAAGTCCTGCCCTATAACGCCTCATTCATTGGCTAAATTGAGCTTTGCACAATATTACCAAAAAACACCTACTAAAAGACATGAAAAACTAAAGGTAAAAAGTGATGATGAATGAAAACATTACCAGGAAGAGAATACGCCTCGTACTTGTGCCTATCCGAGATGCTTCAGCATGCATGCTAATAGCAATTTTTGTAAATGTGTAATTTTTAAATACTTAAATAGTGTCCTGGGGCCTCATGTATAAATGGTGCATATGCACAAAAATGTTGCGTACTCCCCTTTCCACGCTCAAATCGCGATGTATAAAACCTAAACTTGGCGTAAATCCACACACATTTTCACAGTAGCTCCATCCCTGGTGTGTGCAAGTTCTGCTCTCGGTTTTGCAAACTAGCAGCACCCAGCATCAAAGCAGTGCTACTGTTCCTGTGTGGTTTCCCTTTCTTTTTTAGATCCACATCCCTGACGCGGCTTTATCATATACACTGAAACTAACTGCATATTGTTTATTAGTGTAACGCATCTGATTGTAATTAACTTGTAACAATATAATGGTCCAGGGAATAGCCAAAGTTTTCCAAATACCATAACTGCTTTAGCGTTGTTACTCTCTCTGCGCCTTCTTCTTCTTTCAGCTGCTCCTGTTAAGAGTTGCCACAGCGGATCACCTTTTTCCATATTACTCTCACTGCACCACTCGTAGTATTTTTATCACTGTATCTGAGTGTGAATCACAGCAGCAGCTGATCGGAAAGAGAATTATCGGTATTCAGCATCAGGGACACGCTGCCTCAGCCATGCTGCCTATTTGAACTGCTCTTATATGGCAAACCCTTCAGAACCTTTCTTGTACGGACCTCGCACTTCAGAAAAAGTTTCATCCCAAGAACTCTAAATGAAATCAATCAGTCCATCAAGTGCTCCTTGTAGAACTGTCTGTACTTATAAGTACAATCACCTCACTGTAAACTTGCACTAGTTATAATATTGCACAACCTGTGCCACTTAATAAAGCACATATTTACATATGATGAAGATATTTTTAAGATGAAATGCAGCAAAATGTTTTATTATGTTATACAGATAAAACTTTAACTTCATTTAAATAATCTATATTGTTAATAATTAGACATGTGAGGACACGGTGCCAACGCTAGTGAGCCACTTGCGCTCCATTCACGGATTGTTCCTGCCTCACATTATATTCTTGCTGTGGCTGACGCGACACTGGATGGATAGAATAATTAAACACGTACTATGAAAATATTTTGATGTTCATTAAAAGTTTTGAAGAATCAGCGTTCTAAGCTTACAGATGGCTTAACGTCTATTACAGAGCTGATTGTGTGGCAATTGGAGAAAGAAAAGGAAGGACAGGAATTGGAGGTTAGTACGTTTGAAAGAGACAGTACTGCTGCAATAAAGTATTTCATCAAAGGTTGTGCACGGCGCAACAAGCATCTTGCGTGAGACATGAACAATTACTGTGCCACCGTGTCCCCATGTTTAACGTGCTTTAACTCCTATCATCATGAAAATGATATCATGTATACATCTCAGTATTTTAATTATTCAGAGACCTGTAATATCACGAATGTAATGGATTCTGTGTCCTGTCGGAGGAGGAGAGCCACTTTAAGAAGCACGTAGTGATTCACACGCACAGAGCACATAGAAGATCAAATACAAAGCAAAGCATTTAACGTGCTACTTTAGTTACGATGGGATTTGAGAAACTAGTAAATTAAACGATTTTAAGATGAAGTTTATGATGTTCTACTTTAATGAAAAAATAAACTACGTGATTAAGGTAGAAATTTTAAGATTAAAGTTGACATTTCATGCTTTTTTTCCCACTATGCGCCTTTTTTTTTTCTCTGTATCCTAATAAGGTTTCATGACACTCAGACGGTGGGCAATGACTTGCCTTTTCACGGCGACTTTGATATCTGACAACTTCTTTTTTATTTCGGGCACTGTACGACTTTGTGAACTTCAGCTTTCGAGTGTCTGCGACACGCTATGTCACTCGATCGACTTCCTTTTGTTGTTTATACCACTGTTCAAACCAACAAATAGTACGTTTTTCTTTGCCTCCATTTGGTATTCTCTGAAATTCTTCTATTTTCCCTTTTGCTTTTCCCATTCTCTTTTCACAGAAGGCTGAGCTTAAGGGCTATTTAAATTGATTTGCATAATCAAAGAGGCATAATTCTGGGAGGAGTTGGGGTGGGACAGCAGGCAAATGAACGTGCGTTACTTTTCATGCTGACCAGGATTAATGTAGCAGAAGAACGTGGAAGTTGGCGTTCGCACAGATTTATGCATCTGGATTTTTTTTGTGCATACGAACATTTCCGCTTTTGTGCTTACGCCATGTTATAGTGTGAGTTCTACGCACGGCGTTATACATGAGGCCAATGGTGAGCTAGCAAGCTAACAATAATGTTAAGATTTAATGGAAATATTCTTATTCAACCCAACACTAAAATAAACTACAGCAACAATGAGGAAAGAAATGCTTTAAAGAATGTACAAATATTCTTCTTCAAATAATTAGCCCACAAATTATCTGCAAACTGTCGTTGGAGGGTCAAGGCAGCACCGTTATTTACTCAGTTCAGTCAGCAAATCAGCAATTAGGGAATCATGACAAGAGCAGAGGAAGTAAATGTTGATAGGCATTTTCAAATGGCACAGGATATAGTTGACCAACTATGGGCATAGCATAAATTTGGGTGGGCATTGCATAGACCCAGCTGTGCCCAATAGTTTTTCTTTGAAGTTGCATTTGTGTTTTCTTTTTACATCTAGAAAATCCTGGCAGGAAAGGCTACAACGGAAGAAAGTACTACGGGATGGTTAGAACCAGAGTGCTCTCATTGGTGAATGTCCCAGGAAGGGGCAAGTAGACTAATTCTATTCATCATTCGAATTGGACTGTGGCTGAAATAGGATTGGATGAACCAAGGGAGTTGCCTGCACCCATTGGTTCAGAGGTAAACCAATAGAAGTTGGACCAAATTCTAACACAGCGGGTATAGAAAAGTTGCTTTTCAAGGCACTTGTTGTGTTGCTTACCTGTATGCCTAGTTTGAATGATGCATACCTGTGCAAAAAGGCAAATCATTTACTGATTGCTGCAGTTTTCAGATAAATGCCATGACCAGTGGCATTACTATCACTTCATGTGTGCCGGCCCAGTATAGGCGAATGGCTACATCATATGTGACAGCTTGTTTTAATGTGGATAGAGATACTTTCATAAATTATTTGAAAATGCTAGCGTGCATAGAGATCACTTTTGTTTAAAAACAGTACTTTTAAATGAAAACGTAATAATGTGAATGTAGTCTGAGAATGATCAAAGGCCACATCAGGCTGATCCAGATCTGTGATAGCTGAGAAAAAAACAACAACGTTTGATCAAGAACAAAGTGCTTCACGTGTGATCCTAAGCAATAAAACACAGGCAGGAGAAAGCGCCAATCGTTATTCTTTATCTAAATCTCCGAAGAGGCAAAAAGCATCATATCAGTTTTTTTGCAAAGAAATAAGTGTCATCTGCGCCATATTTATACAATCCATTGATTAGGTCACTATTCTTTAAAAGGAATCCATTACAAATTCAAAAAACTTTTAACATGATTGGTTACACCTACAGTAGTTGCTAACGGGACATGGCAGATGTTGATACCTTAGATGACCACAATTTGATTGATAGTCCTGTTTGTTTGGGATGTACGTGCCTTTTTGAATGTATATTTTTCATTCTTATTTTTATTTTAGGAGATGTGCAAACTTCGCCACATACATCTTGTTTTACAAAAAAGTAAAAAAACAATGGCCTAATTATTTTATGATCCAGCTTGGTACAAAAAACAGGAAACTTAGTACTATAGAGGAATGGTTATGCCATAAATATAGCATTTCTCACAAGAGGTTATATAAATAACAAGAAATACATGGGGCGGCATGGTGGCGCAGTGGGGTAGTGCTGCTGCCTCTGAGTAAGGAGACCTGGGTTCACTTCCCGGGTCCTCCCTGTGTGGAGTTTGCATGGTGTCGGCGTAGGTTTCCTCCCACAGTCCAAAGAAATGCAGGTTTGGTGCATTGGCCATCCTAAATTGTCCCAAGTGTGTGTCTGCCCTGCTGTGGGCTGGCACCCTTCCCGGGGATCCTGTGTTGGCTGGGATTGGCTCCAGCAGACCCCTGTGTTAGGATATAGCGGGTTGGGAAATGACTGACTGACTGACATTTGTCACAGTGAATAATAAAATAACAGTGTCAACTTTTAAGCATAAGCTCAGAAGGGTATGAGACTCAGACACATGCCAGGTGCACACATGAACCGTAGAGCAGGGTTCAAATTTAACTCTTACACTAACCACTTGTGCTGCTGGTATGATTTGATACAGATTTGAGTTTGCAATGTAAACATGAAAATTAATAAAATTCACATCGCTTTGAGGAGAAATATCATGTGATATCATCTACTGTTAAATTCTGCTCGGTACTTGTAATATTTTTATACTGTATTGAGGATGACTTGTGTTCTGTTCTGTGTATTGTATTGTATTGACCCCCTTTTTGTTTTTGACACCCACTGCACACCCAACCTACCTAGAAAGGGGTCTCTCTTTGAACTGCCTTTCCTAAGTTTTCTTTCATTTTTTCCTACTAGGGTTGTTTTTTTGGGAGTTTTTCTTTGTCTTCTTAGAGAGTCAAGGCTGGGGGGCTATCAAGAGGCAGAGCCTGTTAGAGACCATTGTGGCACTTCTTGTGTGATTTTGAGCCATACATAAATAAATGATATTGTAAATAAATTCTCACATAAAGTAAATTTTATGAAAAGATAAAAACTCATTCTTACTTTTTAGGAGTACTTGGTAGTGTCCCACTGAGGCTCAGATCAGTCAGTCATTGTCCAACCTCCTATATCCTAACACAGGGGTCTGCTTGAGCTAATCCCAGCCAGTACAGGGTGCAAGCCAGGAAAAAATCCCGGGCAGGGCACACACTAGAGACAATTTAGGATCGACAATGCACCAAACCTGCATTTCTTTGGACTGTGGGAGGAAACCCACGTAGACACGGGGAGAAAATGCAAACTCCACGCAGGGAGGACCCGGGAAGCAAACCCAAGTCTCCTTACTGCCAGGCAGCAGCGCTACCACTGCGCCACCAAGGCTCAGATGTCTCCATGGATGTCGGTTTTCTGAATTTGCCTACCACTGCTTAAAAAAGAAAAAAACAATTCAGGACAATATATTCTACAAAGAGCTTTGAAATCCACCACTTGGTCTGTACTCATATGGGCTTCAATGGTTTGAGGTTACACAATAAAATAAACTAGTAATTGTCTGAAGTCTGTTTGGTGTTTGGTTAAAACCACTAGGAAAAGGCAAGTGCTCAAGAAACGAATTTATGACTTATAGAAAGTAACCAAGAGAAGAGAACAAAGGGAGCAGGAAAATTCAATTTGTCTTAGAACACGCAAGGTTCCTTCCTGGTTTATTTTTTAATTAATTTTCTTTCTGTCTTCTTTGTTCAGTTTTTATTATTGTTCATTGTTTTCTATCATTTTTGCCAATGTTGTACTGTTCATTTATTATTTGTCCAATTATGCATTTTCTGTTCATTTTATTCTATGTATTTATTATTTAGTTTCTATATATGTTATCCTGTACTCTGATGTATTTTCTAGGCGGATCATCAGGAGGCGGGGCCACCTTTCCTTCACCATTAAGTGACCGCCCCCAGCCTTAAAAAAGGTAGGCTGGGAATTCAAGTCCAGTGCAGTTCATTTTCAATGCAATCTTCGATTTATAGCATCTGTTTCAGAGAGTAGAGGGAAAGGGGTCATCAGTCCCTTCTTTAAAACGTGAAAACATTGTGAAAGACAACGACAACATGTATTTCTATAGCACATTTCCACATGCAAATGATGTAGCTCAAAGAGCTTTGCAAGATGAAAAAAGAAAAGCTTATAAAAACAAAAATATAAAAATAAGATTAGGCAATGCTAAGTAACAAAGTACCGTGTTTCCCCGAAAATAAGCCCTAGCATGATTTTCAGGCTGCTCTGTAATATAAGCCCTACCCCAAAAATAAGCCCTAGTCAAGATTGTCAGCTGAAAAATAATGGAGCCTAAGGCCAGGTTTATACTTCACACGATGCAACACGTGTGCCTGAAATATCCATTAAATTCAGAGGACACCTTGCCACAATATTTCTGAACAGGATGTTTAATGATTACATCCATTAATTCGGGGAGGCGCCCATTCCTGCAGCATTGGCGCAAGACAGAAACAAAATCTCTGGATGGGGCATCAGCTCATCGCAAGGTGAACACAAGCACACACACACACTGGCATCATTGTAGCTTCACTAAATCCCAAAACCTTCATGTCTTTGGATGGAAACTGAGCCCACTGTGGAAACACATCAGGAAAAACATGCAAACTCCAGGCAGAGATCACAAGGAACGTGACTCCCTGCAAGGTAGCAGTGCTACCGCTCTGCCACCGTGCCAACCCATATGTGTAATTATTAACAGTATTCATTATTTAAATGAAGTTAACGATTTATCTGTGAAATGTCATATACATATTCTAATGAATTTCATCATTGTTTTATCTTGGTAGAGTAATATATTTATTGCTCTACTTTCCCCTATTGTATTATTAATATGTAGCCTTAGAATGCCTAATCTCACGGACTTCCCACTGTTTATAAGGTATTATTGTATATAACTTAACCCCACCTTCCCTTCTGTATCTATAACCTCAGGCAATTAGATGTAGTAAAAAGACAAGCAGGAGTTAAGTTACACATAAAATAATGTATTACTGATAATATTCAGGGAGCGGCACGGTGGCGCAGTGGTAGCGCTGCTGCCTCGTAGTTAGGAGACCCGGGTTCGCTTCCCGGGTCCTCCCTGCGTGGAGTTTGCATGTTCTCCTCGTGTCTGCGTGGGTTTCCTCTGGGCGCTTCCGGTTTCCTCCCATAATCCAAAGACATGCAGGTTAGGTGGATTGGCGATTCTAAATTGGCCCTAGTGTGTGTTTGTGTGTGTCCTGCAGTGGGTTGGCACCCTGCCCAGAATTTGGTTCCTGCCTTGTGCCCTGTGTTGGCTGGGATTGGCTCCAGCAGACCCCCGTGACCCTGTATTCGGATTCAGCGGGTTAGAAAATGGATGGATGGATGATAATATTCATACATTTGAGTATTGGCAACCATACAACCTGATAAGGTGGCACACAGACTTGTAGTTACTTAATGTCTCTAGTTAAGGCATCATTGGTGCTCAGCTTTTAGCCACATGTCTGTTCAAAATGGCTGAAACTGTGCTCTTCATTGTGTTGTTCTTGTCAGTTCATGGTGTGATGGTCTTCATCAGTTGTTAACAAGAGAAAGATACTTCTACATCATCACAGGTTAGCAAGAGATGCTTCTTTCATCATATGTTAGTTAGAGAGAGAGAATGTGGTTGAGCAAGCAAATTTATAGGTTTTCTGTCCAACCCCTACAGCCAATCCAGACAGCCATATCTCACACCAATGGGGGGAAAATAGTACATCTTAACACCTGCAACCCCCCAAGACCATATGTTAAGCTAACCTGGCTTTATGTGGAGGATGAGAGAAAGACTTAGCAAAGAAACACTTGCCAAACTGGTTTAAGACACATCCCCAAATCCTGTCGTAAAATTACAAAGAAAAGTCGTAAACGGTTCAAACACGAATGCCTCTCACCAAAGTACCACTAAATTAAATTGCTTCGCCTAAATTACAAATACAGACATACAAAACATTTATCAAGTTATATGCAAAATCTTACATCACAACAATCATGAAAGTGATATCAAGTATAAATCTAAGAATTCTAAATGTGCAAAGAGCTGGAATATTATAAACTAGCCAATGCCCGCCGTAGCATACGGCGTGTAAGAATAGGAATGGAAAACGGTGAGAAAGGAATTCAGAAATCAAGAAGAAAGAAATACTTCTTGAAATATGCAGTTGTGAATAGGTGTTTTGCTGGAGACGACAGATAATGAGTTGAAAGATCTAGCCCTAGAAAAAGCCACGTACAACTGACCATGGCTGAAGACTGGTTGTTGTAGATTAACGCAAATCTTTGCAAACGTTTGTCCTTGGGACTTGTTGATAGTCATGGAGAGGGCGAGTCTGAGTTGGAATTCTGTGCGTTTAAATTTAAAAGGGAGATTGGTGTCGGAAGGAAGGAGAGAGATTCTGGGAATGAAGATTGTTTCAGAATTTTGGATAGCGATCAGTTTGCACTCAATAATATTTGTATGTATTCAGGTAACGATGAGTCTTGTTCCGTTGAAAAGACCTTTTGATGGCATAATATTTTGGAAGAGCATAACTAAGGCTCCCACCTTCAGATGAAGAATATGGGGAGGCATGCCAGTTGGTGTGAGGGATCCCGGAATACAGATGACGTTGTACAAAAACTCGTCGACAGAGAAGATACTTTCGTTCATTTTATAACAAAGGCTTAGTCACAGTATAACGAAAATAGCAAGGAGCGAAACCAATGCCAATGGTCGAGAGAGTACCTTCCTGTAGCAAGTTACGGAAAAGACTCCCAGGCGCACACATGGCCGAAGTGAAAGGTCATGCGGTCAGGCTAGATATAGGGTGGTGACGTGACACCAATGGGGTCATGAGAGAGGAGCGGGGAACACGGTAGTCTGAAGGAGGAATAGGAATCGAGAAAAGCAGCGTGGGGGAGTATGTGAGGCCGCAGGCAACGTGGGGAAGGGTTTGGAAGAGGAGGAATAAGAATCGAGCAATGCCATGTGGGCTGCATGTGGGGGGGACCGGGTTTGAAGAGGAAGCAGGACGAACCAGAAGAGAAATATATATATATAAGAGATTGAATGTGTTCTGTGTGGCGATGCTGCTTGCTGCTGCTGTCAGGTCAGGAGGAAGCCCCAAAAGCACGTAGTGATTAACAACTGGGTCGATTTTAAGATGACATTTACGACGGTCTGCTTTAATAAAAAAAGTAAACTACGGGATTGAAGTGGACATTTCAAGTTTAAAGCTGACATTTCCACTTTCATTACAAAATAAACATTTTCATTATGTCCTTATTTTCTATTTTCTCTGTGGCTCAAATACGCCGCCATACATTCTGACGGTATTGTAAAGGTGCAAAAAAAAAAAAAGGACGGCACAGAAAATGGTATGTGAGACTTTTAAAATGTATTGTGTCATTACTTTGGTGAATATGCGACGCTTGAATATAAAAGCACCACGAATGCATTTGTATGTTGGCATTTTGCTTCACCACATTGAACCATTCATCAAATATCGAAGCAGACACATCGATCCTGGAGGATCCTAAAAGCGTAGCAAGAAATTCAGGGTTTGAATGTGGAGAGTTATGACGATATTCCAGAAGAAGATGACATGACTGTACATGAATAAATATAATATATCCCCTGAAAATAAGCCCTAGTGCATCTTCTGGAGCAAAAATTAATATAAGAACCTGTCTTATTTTCGGGGAAACACAGTATAAAGTATAGTTCAATAGCCAGAAAGACAGAAAAAAAAAACTCCAGAGGGCTGGAGAAAAAATTAAAACAAAATCTGCAGGGGTTCTGAGGCCACGAGACCACCCAGCCCCTTCTAGGCATTCTACCTAACATAAATGGCAGATAAATAAATGGTCCATAAATCAGTTCTTATGGTTTTCAGGCTTCACGTGGAAGAATTAGAAGATGATGGTCATGTGGACGTCTGGCCTTCTATCCATCTGCACTAAGGGGTGCCCTGATCAGATGGTGGTTGCACAGATCACCACCACAGAAAACCGGAAAAAGAACAGCAGAGAAAGTAGTGGTTAATATGGCTAGTGGAGCCATGATAACAACTATAATTCAATGCATGTACAGTATATAAGGGTTATACTAAAATGTAGCTTTGAGAAAGCCATTTTGAAATAACGGGTTGTTAGCAGTTTTTTAAAGTGCTCCACCATATTAGCCTGAGAATTTTTCTTGGTAAGCTATTCTAGATTTTAGGTGGACACTTTTTTTTTTGTCAAATTATGGGTTAGCAGTGAGGCAGTATGCATACATTAACTGCTGGTCATCCATAGGAACCTCTTCAAAGCCAAAAGGACCAATTTCATTTGTAAAGAATCCTTTTACTGAATGAAATGGTTCTTTATCAAGCAATGGTCCTGTGAGGAACTGCACAATTTAATAAAGTGTTACTTGAGAACCATTACATTTTGAGAGAGTGAAGGAGCAGAAAGGACAACATCTTCTGATCTCTCATGATCCAGGACAGCTTCATAAATGGACTCAGAGGAAGAGTGACAGTCACTTCTGGCTCGCCCACCAATGGGCCAGGTTCTCTGCCTTTTGACAGAGAGGAAGAAAAAGCAAGGTCTTTTGGGTTGACCCATCTTTGGGAAATAGAGATTAATTGCTTGAGAAGACCAAGAGGCTAATTCTCACTAGCCAGACGTGATGCTCAAACAAGAATGCACATCTGGAGACAAACCCGTTAAAAGTGTGCATTAAATAACAACGAAATCCTGTGCTACAATGGCTGCACCCACAGGATTTTGAATCCTAAAACACTCACCCCCAATTTCTCCAGTTCACGCATTTTTAAACCACCGTCGGGGTTTCACGCAGAGAGCAAGCAAAAGATGCTGAAGAAAAGACTTGATGCTGATTGAAAATAAAAAGCTACAATTGCTGTTATCCATTCAGGAGCTCAGTAGCAACAAAGTAACTGAAGCTTAATAATTAATTTGCACATTTTAATGAGTGCTGCGACAGACAGACACACACACAGACTACCACAGCTAGTGGGTTCCACACATTTAAGAAGTGCATCTGTCTGCTACATGTTGACTATTGCATCACTGTCTGACATAACAACATCAAACAGAGTTTAGATAGGCCTTGTCGTCTGTGGTTACAACGTGTTAAAAGGCTGCAGCTGTACTGTCATGGCATGTTTGCATTTCCAATTAGACCGCAATGTTCACCTCCTTAGTTACTCGTTTAGATGTACAGACAGAAAGGTGGATGCTGTGCAGCCTCATCTGTGCATCTGCTGGTGTCGTTAGGCAGATTTGTTGATTCGGGCTTTTTGAGCCCTGAAATCTGCCTCTCCATTGGCTATTTGTTATCAGTTCTCTTAATGGCAGTCCTTTTGATGGAATGTGACACACCCTTTATATCAGACGCATATTCTGCAGTTCATATTTTCATGAGTCATGAGTCTTTCAGGCTTACATCGACTCCTGCACTATCGGAATAATTTTGAACAACAGGGAGCACACACAGCACCTACAATAATATACAGTACTAGCCAACCCGCGGCGTACCATATTCCGCATAATCAGGCTGGGTTTTTTAATGATTTTTAAACACAGGGAGAAAATTAACATTTGAAAACTCGGTAATGTAATAAATCAGCAAGAAAAGCAACATTATAACAATGCACGGAACGAACCAACACGTCCATGACTGAAAACTGGCGGACCGCCATTGCTCATGTGCCCACCTCCAACTCGTCACTTGAGTCGTTGTTGTCTTTGCACAGTCCAGATGCACCTGTGACTCACGTAGACTTTCCGTGTTCCTGCAGGAGCATCTAAGAAGACGCATGTTTGTCGCGGATGAGAATTGCTGTATGTAGCGTGTAAAACAGTTTGCTATGGTGCACGCGGTCGTGTGTCGTAACCAAAAACTCTGTTTTTAAAGACTGCTTACTTCATTGTGTTTTAACCTCAGTTGTAAAGGATTGTTTTAAGGATCCCATGGGATACCCCTCGCAAACCGTTTTACAAGCTGCATATGGCGATTCACCTCCGCGAGAAACATGCCTCTATGAACAGTCAAGGTGGCTCGGAGGTGCCAGGAGTTGGTGGCTGTGGCTCCTTCCTGCGTGCGCCATAAGTGTCTTACTTGTCGGCAGACTCAGTGAATCCACGCCCCTTCCGGCGTGCTTTCCATGGGTGTCTTACCTTAGTGAATTATATATATATACATTTATTTCTGTAGCACATTTTCATACAAACAATGTAGCTCAACATGATGAAGAAAGAGAAAAAAGAAAAATAAATAAGAATTCAAATAAGGGAACACTAATTAGCATAGAATAAAAGTAAGGTCTGGTGGCCAGGGAGGACAGAAAAAAAACAAAAAAAAACTCCAGATGGCTGGAGAAAAAAAATAAAATCTGCAGGGGTTCCAGGCCACAAGACCACCCAGCCCCCTCTAGGCATTCTACCTCACATCAATGACCTCAATCAGTCGTTATGGTATTCAGGGTTCTCATGGAAAAATTTGATGGTGATGATTATGTGGACTTCTGGCCTTTAACCCATCAAAGTAAGGACATCACGGTTCTTTGATTAGGTGATGGTGGCCCAGATCTCCACCACAGAAAACAGGAAAAGGGACAGAAGAGAAAGTAGGGGATAGTATAGATTCTGGAGCCACCATAAGTAATAATGATAATTAATTGAATATACAGAGCATCAGGATTAAACTAAGATGAAGTGATGGGAAAGATATGTTAAAGTAATGAGTTTTTAGCAGTTTTTTAAAGCCTGGCAAATTCCTATTGTTCCTAAGCTATGCCAGATTTTAGGTGCATAACAGCAGAAGGCCGCCCACCTCACCACTTCTTTTAAGTTTAGCTCTTAGAATTCTAAGCAAAAACTCATTTGAAGATCTAAGGTTACGATTTGGTGTGTAAGGTGTAAGACATTACGAAATATAAGATGGAGCAGATTACTGAAGGCTTTGTAAACCATAAGCAGGATTTTAAAGTCAATTCTAAATGACACAGGTAACCAGTGTAGTGATGCCAAGGCTGGTGTGATGTGCTTGGATTTTCTTTTCCTGGTTAAGATTCTAGCAGCTGCTTTCTGCACTCGTTGCAATCGATTGATGTTTTTTTTGGGTGGTCCTGAGAGGAGTGCGTTACAGTAATCTAGCCGACTGAAAACAAAAGCGTGAGCTAATTTCTCAGCATCTTGCAATGTCATAAGAGATCTAATTTTTGCTATATTTCTTAAGTGAAAAAATGCTGTCCTAGTTATTCTGATTAATACGTGATTTAAAATTCAATAGTCAATAGTTACCCCTAAATTATTTACCTCTGTCTTGGCTTTTAATCCTAATGGACCAAGTTTATTTCTAATACCCTTGTTATATCCATTTTTGGCAATCACTAAAATTTCTGTTTTCACCTTATTTAGTTTGAGAAAATTACTACTCATCCCTTCAGAAACAAAAGTAAGACATTGTGTTAATGAATCAACAGAGTCAGGGTCATCAGGTGCTATTGATAAATACAGTTGCGTGTCATCAGCATAGCTATGGTAGCTCACGTTTTGCCCCTAGACAATCTGACCTAATGGAAGCATGTAAATTGAAAAGAGCAGCGGACCCAGGATTTGAGCCTTGTGGACCACCATATAGAATATCAGGTGTGTTTGAAATATAATTACCACAACTAACAAAGAATTTTCTACCTGCCAGGTAAGACTCAAACCAATTTAAGACCCTGCCAGAGAGGCCCGCCCATTAACAAAGGCAGTTTCTAAGAATATTATGATCAATGGTATCAGATCTAAGAGGATGAGAACAGCTAAACGGCCTCTGTCTGCATTTACCTGCAAGTCATTTACTATTTTAACGAGTGCAGTTTCTGTGCTGTGATTAGTTCTAAAACCCGACTAAAATTTATCAAGAATAGCAGGTTTATTTAGGTGGTCATTTAGCTGCATAATGACTGCCTTCTCTAGAATTTTAGTTAAGAAAGGCAGGTTAGAGATAGGTCTAAAATATTCAAGAGCAGAGGAGTCAAGATTATTTTTCTTGAGCAGGGGTTTAATTACAGCAGTCTTAAGACAGTCTGTGAAGACCCCCATATCTAATGACGAGTTTGCTATGTCAAGAATATTATCAATTAGCACGCCCAATACTTCTTTGAAAAAACTTGTTGGTATTGGGTCAAGGACACAGGTTGAGGGTCTCAGTTGAAAAATTATTTTATATAAATCAGGTAAATCTATCCTGGTGAAAGAACTGAATTTGTTTATAACGGAGTACTGGGGTTTAAGAGGATCAGTATTGGGGAGATGTACTATATTATTTCTAATATCATTAATTTTTTGATTAAAAAATACAGGACGTTGACCATTTGTCCTTTAATGCCGTCAGAAGTCAATGTATAATCTGATGCTACAGAAGGGTTTTCCCTTGCATCAAATTATGTTTATTTTTAAAACGTATAATGTGCGGGGCGGCACGGTGGCGCAGTGGTAGCGCTGCTGCCTCGCAGTGAGGAGACCTGGGTTCGCTTCCCGGGTCCTCCCTGCGTGGAGTTTGCATGTTCTCCCCGTGTCTGCGTGGGTTTCCTCCGGGCGCTTCCGGTTTCCTCCCACAATCCAAAGACATGCAGGTTAGGTGGATTGGCGATTCTAAATTGGCCCTAGTGTGTGCTTGGTGTGTTTGTGTGTGTCCTGCAGTGGGTTGGCACCCTGCCCAGGATTGGTTCCTGCCTTGTGCCCTGTGTTGGCTGGGATTGGCTCCCGTGACCCTGTATTCGGATTCAGCAGGTTAGAAAATGGATGGATGGATGGATAATGTGCTCTCTACACACAAGACACACATTTATATGTCAAATGGAGAATTTTTTAGGGAACTTTGTCAACTGTAGCAGGGTCATTGTCATCAGAAGCTTGCTGTCTGTCGGATCAAGTTAAGCAGTTTACTTCTAATCTTTGCCATTGAAAAATCGCCACCCCTACTTTGAGGGCCACCTTCATGAGGCATTGTATTGATTTTGAAATGTGACACTCGGTGAGCCCTCCTGTTTTAAGCACAGTTCACTCCTGATTGTCTCCAGACATATTGATTATACAGTACATCTGGCTTCAGAGAGATTAAAGAGGCCAACTATGTTGCCAGAATTAATAAAGATTTGATATTTTCCTTTCTACGTGTCTTGGCTGTGGTATTCTTTCTCTGTCTGGTGGTCTTAGCTCCCCAATGTGATCATAATTAATGCAAGAATTTGTACAGTAATTATGATTGTGACCTTACAACCTGTGGACATAACCTCTCTCCGAATCTATTGGTATGTTTGTCAATGTTACTGTATTGTATTGTGTGCCACAAGAGAAGAATGGGAAACATGACTGCGCCGGTGTACTGCTGTGTTGCTGCAGACCACAAATCTTCTCAGTTTGTAGATTTGCACTGTGATGAATGGCCCGTGGTCTTTCATAAAACAACATCTGTCTCAGAAGCAGACTCTTTACAACGTGAGCCAATTAGAGAACTCCTAGCCTTGGCACCACAGATACCACTTCTGAACACTTCCTGGTGACATCACCTGAGCTCTTTCTCTTTCTCTCTCTCTCTCTGTCTTCCTCAGCCCCCTTCTTCTTTTCTGTCTAATACCCCCAACTACACTCCACCTGTCCACAGTGTAAATCCCACCCTTGTCACCAAGTGTATTGCTGTGCTCTCATACCACAAGGCATGAAATGCACTGCAGCTCCATCGAAGGTTTACAAAATAGCCACATGGAATATTCTCCTCATGTGGGAGAACGAAGAGGCTACAACTTAAATTTAAGATTTTATTTAACAAATGATTAGAAATTAACAGACTGAGTCAAAAAGAAATCATTGTACAAGATGGAACTTCTGGACAAAAGTAGATCACAAGGGTTTTGTTTTTTTTTACCTTACAGGAGCAGATCTGATCGTTTACAGTCTTAAGCCTTGTTACATAAACTATGGCTAGCAAATGAAAAAAAAATGAGTTCCACATTTGTGATTCAGCCAAGTCCCCACTTTAATTAGTTACGCATCATCTTCACAAAATACAAATCCTGAAACTTTCAAAGCAATTTCAATTGCTTAATTGTATCTAGGGACATGGGAGCAAGCCTGATCGGTCCAAATGTGTTTTGTGGACTTAGACAAGGCGTCCAATCCGTGCACCTCGAGGGATTCTGTGGGGTGGGTGGGTGCCGGGACATTATGGGGTTCCAGAGGCCCCAATAAAGGCTATTCGGTCCCTGTGTATAATCATAATGAGAGCTGTGTCCATTGTAGGGAACAGCCCGGACACAAACAGGTAGACATGATCTTATAGCACCTCACACATTAATTGACACTAATATTTACAACAGTGACACACACAACCCTGTGCCAGGCCCTTACACAATGCCTCTTCTCTCTTCTGTTCTGCCTCCACTCCTCTCCTCCGAGCTCTGTCCTCTTCCACCCGACTCCAGCCCCCGAACGTGGATGTGCTCCAGATGCCTCCTGGCAATCTTCCACCGGCACTCCCCAGTGTGGCGGAAGTGCCGGCTCTGCATCCGGAAGCACTCCGGGTGTCCCTGATCCTCTTCCCCCCAGGACTTCCGGGTGTGGTGGAAGTGCTGAGGTCCAGGGCTCCATATGCATCGGGGCACCCCCTGGCCCCTACAGGGTCCTCAAAGCCACTACGGCGGTCGCCCCCTCGTGGTCTGGAGGAGGCACAAGCCCTCCTCCAGTCCTCCTGAGCGTCCTGGCTGGGTGCCACACCATATACTCAGAAAAACGTTGCTATCATTTCCAGTGGGTGTGGGACTCTGCCAGGGCTATACTTTGTCTCCTATCCTGGTTTTTGATTTGCATGGACAGGATATTAAGACACAGCTAGAGAGGGGAGAGGGTCCATCCAGTTTGTTGGCCTTAAAATCACATCAAGCCTTTATAGGCCAAAGCCAGAAGGTACTGTAGTAGCTGCAGACTTTGCTGACTTGAAGTAAGCATCTTCTGGACAGATAAATGATGGTAGTCTCCTGCTTTGTAGCTCTTTATGGAGGTCTCACACCCTGCTCACCATCTTTGGAAATCCCAAATTAAATAGCCCAGATTTGTCTTCCTCAGATTTTCATCTTTTTGACCGCTCATCCATGCTATACGTGGAAAAATGTTTCAAACTGATCCCAGGGTATAAAAATGATATCAGAAACATTTCAGGGCAACTGCTGCATTTGGGAATGAGCACAAATATACGAAGAAATGAATGAATAAATGTCTTGTATGCACTTACTCAATACCTTGAAACTATTCCTGTGTCCTCCTTTAATGTTCCACTGTGAAATCTACTGTAGAGGTATGATAATAACATAACGATTTGGACATTTTCATTAGTATTAGGGTGTTGTACCGTGTTAGCCATTATGAATGTAATGAGAAGCCAAGCAAAATGACCCCTTTTATTGGCTAACTAAAAAGATTACAATATGCGAGCTGTCGGCGCAACTCAGGCCCCTTCTTCAGGCGAGACGTAAGACAGAAACCGGAGTTCCTTGTGTTTATATCCACACACTAGGACAAGAAACAACATTGGAAAACCTTTAAGTGAGACATCTTTAACTCTTTCAGGGCTGATGTCGACTTTTGTCAAAAGGACTATAAACTGTGACAAAGCCAACTATTATGTTTTAGTTGGACTTTCATTGCTAGAAGCTTCATTGGATTGACCGAGATTTCCTGCACTTGTGTGAGTAGCAAGACGCAAACAACGGCAAAAATGGCACTGATATCTATCTGGCGAGAGATCAAAGCGGATGCATAAAGCAAAAAAACTCTGTGGATGATGCTCTGCCTATTATCTCTGAACTGGACTATGACTTGTCGGACTCAAATTTTGAAATCGAATGTGAGGTTCCAGCTTCAGTTGACTGGTCCCCAGCTAATCGTTGTACTGACAATGTTCTCCAGGGGAAGTGCCACTTAACAATAGTAAGAGGTAGAAACCAGATTGCAATGCACTGCGACCATGTCCTAGCCACGCAAAGACAGCCTGGCAGCAAGCCTGCCGCACATTCTTAGCAAACTGGCAGCCG